>NC_090272.1:117576166-117876166 GCF_040414725.1 Anabrus simplex
CAAATTTTCGAACACCGAGCTCGATAGCTGCAGTCGCTTAAGTGCGGCCAGTATCCAGTATTCGGGAGATAGTAAGTTCGAACCCTACTCTCGGCAGCCCTGAAGATGGTTTTCCGTGGTTTCCCATTTTCACACCAGGCAAATGTAAAGGCCACGGCCGCTTCCTTCCCACTCCTAGACCTTTCCTCTCCCATCGTCGCCATAAGACCTATCTGTGGCGGTGCGACGTAAAACAAATAGCAAAAAAAAAAATAATAATAATTCCGAACTCAATTTTCCCCCTAAATATGGGAGATACGAGGAAATGGTTTAGAAGCAAATATGTAGAGAGATAAATGAAGCGTATGATGGCGCAGACTGTTTTTTAAAATCATGTACCGTTTAGGAGTAGTGAGTCTCGAAGTGGAGGTCTGCACGTTTAAACGTGCTTATGCTTATTCGTCATTTATATATATAAAAGCAAGTCGGTCTGGAGCGATGTATACATAAATATTTAAAAATGAAAATTGACGCGAATTAATGAGGCACTTCCAAAAATCTCAGAAATTTGAAACTTGGTACAGGAGAGGCTGATGACCTCAGGATCCCTAGAAAAATCAAAAATTCTCAAAATTACCCTAAGGGTGCACGCTGGGGGCCTCAAATTTTGGGCTCAGCATAAGAACGCAGAGGTATAATTTATCCAGGTATTTCCTAATATTTATCCCCCGTCCCCCCAAATCAAGATAGCGGCTCAAGCTGTCAGACGAGGAACAAAATTGAAATTTGGTGAAATTATAGCTTTTAGCCTATAACCGACGGGAAAATTCCAAGATATACAAATTTTTCACTTTTTACCCCCAAAGATATCGAAATATGGAGGCAATATTAATGACTGTGCAGGCATTCCTTTTGCGGTATTTGTTGGCTAAACGGTAAGCCGTATCACGAAACGGATGGAACAATCTCGGTTCATTTGAAGTGGTCTACAACTTTGGTCCTATAACTTTTTGTCGTATCGATCTCTTTTATACGTTAGATTTGGCCGTATTTCTGGATTGTTCGTAAACTGCTGGTTTTTAGACTATATTTCATTGTTTGACATACTTGTAGGAAAGATAGAGTCATCAAGTTTGGTGCACACATTGGCGCTATCGGCGGCCATATGTGGACAAAATTTCATGGTCCTAGCTTATACATAAGTATGCAAGAAATAATGTAAAGCGTTAAAAATGTACTCAAATTTCACCCTATTCAAATTTTGGAACTTAATTTAACCCATAAATATGGGAGGTACGAAAAAATGTTTTGAAACCAAACATGTCGAATGATTAATGCGGCGTCTAATAGCGTACACCGTTAGTAAATGTGATGTTCCGTTTAGGAGTAGTGAATCTCGAATTGGAGGTCTGCACTAATAAACGTGTTTTAGCATATCTGTCATCTTCTTTGTAAATAAAATCGTAACTACCGTGTTCCTGTATACTGACTGTTTTGGCGAAATTTCCGTACAGTTATTCTTTTCAGGTGTAATAATGACCATCTGAGTATTTTTAGCTTTGGTATCTGTTTGTTGGTTTGTTTGTCTGTTGTTCGATAACTTGAAAACCGCTGGATTTATTTCTACCAAACTTCATATTTCGAATTCAGCTGTCCTTGGGTAGGTTTTATTGCCAATATTGTTTCTAAATCACTGTATTCACTGGAGGTTTATACGAAACCGAAACCGTGATTTTGCACTCCCACAAAATATACACACCCAAACTAATGGAAATATATCTGCCTTAATGCAAATCAATTTATAAACCTTTTTACTCATATGCATCATTTCGATATGATGATTAATAAGGGAGATAACATTAACGGACCGTTTTTCGGTACAAGTCCCAACGGACTTAACTCAAGAACTGGTGCGTGTAAAGCCTATTTCTTATAACTTGAAAACTACTGGAGATATGTCAACCAAACGTCATATTTAGCATCCACCTATCCAAAGGTAGGTTTCGAGGTCCACACCATTTAAATTCCAGGAATGTACTGGGGGTTTATTGGGAAACGAAGTAGTGATTTTTACACTCCCAAAATCTTACAAGCCGAACCTGATTGGAAATCGACCAATCTTGATGGATAATCATTTCGAAAACTTTTTTCTCATGCGCATTTTTTGATAGGAGGATTAATAATGGAGATATCATGAAGGGTTGATTTGCACGCTATGTACAGCGTACATAGCCCAAAAAGTGTTGTACGTAGAGCAGAATCTGTATATATATAAATAAAATCGTAACGAGTGTGTGTTTGTCTGTAAATTGACTATTTTGGCGTAAGTTTCGTACGGTTTTCCGTTTCAAGTGATATAATGACAATCTGCATATTTGTTAGCTTTAGTTTCCTGAAAGTTCTCATTTTTAACCCCTTCCTCAAAACAAGATTGAGGGATAGTTTGCCAGACGAGCTAGATAATTGAAATGTGGTAAAAATATAGCTTTTACCCTGTAACCGACGAAAAAATTCCAAGATGTTCTAAATTATCACCTTTTACCCCCGAAAATTTTCGAAATATAGATGCTATTTTAATGACTGTGCAGACGTTCTTCTTGAGGTATTTGTTATCTAAACGGTAAGTTGTATCACAAAACGGTTGGCCCAATCTCAGTTCACTTTGGAGTGATCTACATTTTTGGTCCTATGACGTTTCATCGTATCTCTATTCCTTATATGTTAGATTTGTCTCAATTTATCGATTATACCTACATTTTGCTCTTTGAACACGTATAATTCTTAATTAGAATCACTTATATGAAAGATATAATCATCTAATTTCACACGAACATTGGCCCACGCAGTATCCATACGTGAGCCAAATTCTATGTATGTAGCTGTCACATTCGTACCCAAAAGTAACGCACTGTGAGACAACCTTACGAAAATTGCATCCTATTCAACGTTACTAATTCAATTTTACCCATAAATAGGTGAGTCAGGAGAAAATGTACTGTATTAAGACCAGCCATTTAGACCGCTAAATGAGGCGTCTTACGGTACAATCCCTTTGTCGATATGATGAATCGTTTAGCAGCAGTTAATCTGTAAATGAATGTTTGCAATATTATAAACATGCGTATACTTCGTATGTCGATCTATGTACTGTATATTAATTGAGGTCGATTTGTAGCGATATGGAAATGGTGTGCTTGCCATTATAAGTAATATTATAATCGACAGTGATTCTCAGCAGGAGAGCGTCAGCTATTTTAATCATTACTGTCCACATCGACTTTGACTGGCAGTAGGAATGTGATCCTTCTTCAACTCCTTTGTTACTAGCATTAGTAAGGAGGGAGTACCATTGTCATTAATAATTCCCTTCTCGATTTGACTGGCAGAAGTCAAGGGAGCATGCAATTTTGTTAAGAACTCCCCTAACCGATTATGTTTGGGAGTAGGCATATGTGCCCGCCATTATAAACAAAATCTAAACTATGACTGGCATTAGGCACAGTGGCTTTGCTATTATAATGTAAACTCACCAACTCGGTGTGACTGTCATTAAGAAAAGGGGCCTGTCATTATAATGATAACAGCACAACTCAATTTTGACTGGCAGTAGGGAAGGTGCCTGCTAGTATAATAAAACTATTCAACTGTAATCTGTCTGGAAGTAGGAAAGGGCGCCTGCCAGTGTAATGAAAACTCCCCCAAATCGACTGTAGCCACGCATTAGGTAATGGGGCCTTCCATTATAATAAAAATTTGCCTACTCGACTGTGAATGGTAGTAGGCAAGTGAGCCTGCCATTATCATCACAACTCCGCAACTCGCACTTTACATTGGAAATAGCGTACGGGAACCTCCACCTGCTGCTTCTGTATGACGCTAAGAAGCATGCATTTTAAAAAATCTTATTCACTGCATGTACAGTAATTTACTTGATATCCGTATACAATGTAGAATACCGTAGCGAAGCGCGGGAACATTTGCTAGTAAATAAATAAATAAATAAATAAATACATTTTAGGTATGAAAGAACTTTTGAAGTTATAATTCACATGAATGATTTTTGGAGGTGAACTCAGTTGCGTATTTGCTCAGTAGCTGGTACTCTGCAGTCGGGAAGGGGGATTCAAATCCTGTCGAGATATGTAACGTGAAAGAGAGTTTGATGCATCTTGAAGAATTCATCAGAGATGATATTTTGCTTGTTTATACTTGTTTTGTTAAGTTTGGTAAATCTGGAGTTGGCCTACCTTCTTTTATAAGGCTGCATTTTTTCGTGGAAATGTCTACCTGAGAAAGACCTTTAAAGAATATGTTCTACTACACACTCGCACATATTTCCAAATTGATATTCACGGTAGTGACGACACCATCATAATCTACAGCATCACGACGCATAACACACGTTATATTCATGAATAATGGCACAGAAATCACGAAAACTTCACCTGTAATCCAAGAGGAACACTACAAAAATTCACTGTATACCACCTTTACAGACAACCAAATACAACATTCGCTTAGCTCTGTGTTCATTCTGGGCAACCTAAACATTTTTCTACGACTATCGGAAAACATACTGTACACGTGCCCTCAATGAATTGCTCGAAGAAACTGCATTTGCAATTATTATTGTTACCGTGTTTTAGCGGTAGTTAGAGGTGAAAGAAGGTGCGGGGTGGTGAACAGGTCTCAAGCTACTAAAGTAAAATTGTTTGAAAAATTTAACAAGGTTATATTTTCTTTTCAAAATTCAGAAATAACAAGAATGGCAGGTACGGAGTAGCAAGGCAACAAAGTACAATTACAGTATTTACAGGATTTGGGCTTCGAGCCCTGAAAACACAATTCTTGAGCAACTAGCCCAACTTTACGATATACAAATTTCAACAACGGGGCAGAAGACCCCAATCGAACCCTGGAGCACTTGCTCCAAATTACACAGTAAAGCCTCCTCGAGGCATACAACACTCAGTTTTCAAAAAAAGAGCCACTCGCTCTCAACTTTAAGCCTATCAAAGGCCACACCAAACTCCACCTTCAAGTTGTCCTCTACGGACCTAGACACAGGGGTAAAATACCAAACCTACTGAGGCCTATTAATTAAAAAAAAGGAAAATTACATGGCCTCTAAAATAACAATTTGGGAGGAGGCGATCTGCTCTCCTAATACATTCGTTTAAAACCTGATCGGGCTCTAGGCCGCTAATACAAGGGCTAATCCCATACTACAGAGGTGACTTAGAGAAGACCAATTTACATTACATTAACGAAGAATAGGTTGAGAAAAATAAGTTCACCTCAAAACAATATGATTGGGAGCTCGAGAGGGTTAAGCACTCTCTATCCCGATATGCAGTTTAAAAGATGGAATAGATACAAGTTTCTTTACATTTTAAGGAAGGTTACATAATGGAAAAACTTCGGACCCGCCCCGAGAGTTAAACTGCTGAGCAAGCAAGAAAAGAAGTAATTAATCGGCCATTACCTGGTTGTTGACCGCCGCCGAAGAAAGAGGCGCTTCCCGCCCCCTGCTAGGTACTTTACACACTGAAAGATGGAACAGAAGTGGCGCAGAGACCCAAAAATCAGCAGTTTATATACTCTCGCGGAAGGTTCTAGGCGTTAGGGGAATGAGAACACCCGCCCACAATCACTTTATTGGAGAAAAAAGAGAAACCCCTACACAAGATGAAGAAGAAACACATTATTGGTGGAAAATTAAGTTAAGAAATTCGGGATTGGCTAGATTTAAAACAAGGGGAAAGAAAGGGTTAATATTGCCAACTTAACCAATGACTGAAAGAAATTTAGCAAAGAAAAAACTTTTGAAATTACATTTTCTCCAAAAAAAAAAAAAACAGTTCTTTCACTTCCCACCAGGGTACACTATTGTTGATCTTCAGTAGTGTCCTCTAGAAGAGAAAGTTCACACTTCTTACTTCAAGCAAAACAAAAACACATCAAAAATGACACAGTTGTAAAACTCCAAAATTTCCAGGTAGTGACATCTTCTGAGGAAGTAGAAAATTAATACCGTCAATAAAGTTCAGACTTCCTCCAGCAGAGGAGTTTCAACTGGCGCACATTTTGAATTAGCGGCGTGGAGGTGTACCGCCCGGTACAGACCTCCCCCCCCCCCCCAAAGGTTCCTCCAGGGGTGACACATGAAATTTGTTTGAAAACTAGGTCCAAGTTTTGATGTAGATGTGGAGATTAATTGCAGAAGTATTTTTAAGATTTTCTTAATTTGGTTTGATTCAGTTTCAAAATTTTTGTTGTGACAGGTGAAGTAAGGTCTTTATGTTTGTAGAAGTTGAATTCCGAAGTAAAACTTTAGTTTTTTAAGTTGAGAAAAAAAATTTCTAAGTCCACCAGGTATTGCAGAGAAATCCAAGAGAAGGTAGTAATGTTGAACTGGAATGTCCATGTAGTTGATGTAGACTAAGTTGAATGGCCAGATCGGCCGTTGCAGCCGGCGTCCAAAGACGGCCGCTCGGACCCCTCAAGTACCCTGAGATACCGCTCGCCCGCACTATGAGGGGAGCAGAGGTGTTGAAGCACGCCGCGCCCGCGGTGAACATATACAGGCTGCGGGCCAGTAGCAGGTCGTGCGCCGCACATCAGCCTTGGCCGGGAGGAGAGCTCCGGCTCGCCGTGCACATGTCGTCCTCGCTGGGGTCGAGGGAGCCCTTCCTCTAGCCCAGTCGCGGCACGGCGCCGCGCGGCTGCGGGGGCACTGAAACATTAAAACTAGGCGGCAGAATGTGTTGGACCATCACCTTTCTTGAGGGCACAGGCTTTGTGGAGAGGTTGAGGGGCCAGCGGCGTGCAGATATCCATGGCATATAATATAAGCAAGCCACAGTGTGTATAGCAGGAGACGGGAGCGTGGTAATGGCCGTGGTAAGGACAGAATGGCAGTTTAACGGTGCGGGGAGGGTTTACAAAAATACTTACATATGAACCAAAATATTATAGAAGGGGCAGAAAGCCTTAAACGTGAAACTCAAAAAAAAATATAACTTTCATATTCCTTTCAAAATAATATGAAGCAAGTTAACACAGAAATTACACCGGATTCACCTGGGACAGGTGAACCCTAAATATCCTCTCGGTGGCTGGATTACTTAACAATAAGGTAACCGGCGTAAGGAAATCCAGAATAATGCATGGCCCATGGAATCTGGGGGCAAGCTTGCCCGCGGGAACAAAGTTCTTGACCATCACCTGGTCACCTACCTTCAAAGTGGTGGGTCTCCGTCCACGATCATACCTTTCCCTAACCTTTTCATGAGATACCTTAAGATTGGCTTTAGCCTTCTTCCAAAGATCTTTAATATTATCCGGATCTATTGTCTCGGGTAGAAACTCACTCAGAGACCAGAGGTTAGAGAGCGGCGTGTTGGGAACAAATTTGAACATCAAAGAAGCTGGAGTAAATTTATGTGATTCATGAACCGCCGAATTCAAAGCAAAAGCTAACCAATGCAGGGACGTGTCCCACCTGGAATGATCTTCATGATGATAGGCAATAAGTGCGGACCTGAGATTACGATTAACCCGTTCAGCCAGAGATGGTTGAGGGTAATAAGCAGAAGTAGTTACATGAGAGATGGATAAGTCAAAACAGAATTTACGAAATAAATTAGATGTAAAAGCCTTAGCATTATCAGATACAATATATTGGCACGGACCAAAAGAAGCAAAAATAGAATTTAAGCAAGTAATGGTAGACTGAGCGGTAGCCAGCTTAGTCGGAAATAACCAAGAAAATCTGGTAAAACCATCTACGTATACAAGGATGAACTTGTTAGCATTACCCTTTGACTGGGGGAAGGGTCCTACATAATCAATGTACAGGCGTTCCATGGGGCGTGACGCTTGATGGGAAGACAAAAGGCCTACCTTGGTGGACATGGTTGGTTTACTAATCAAACAGGATTTACAAGCCTTTTCTAGTTCACGGATTTCACCGTCCATACCTTTCCAGATGAACATTTCACGAATCTTTTCACGGGTTTTAAAGATTCCAAGATGCCCTCCTAATGGGGTCTCATGATAATATTTGACGATCATAGGCACGAGAACAGCTGGAACGACAACCTTCATCATCTTGTCATGCCTCGATGGGCAACATAAAACACCATTCCTCAGAACATAAGGGACAACATGTTCCCCAGAAGAAAGGGTTTCCATTATCGGAGCCAGCGTCGGATCTTCACGTTGGTATTTCTCAATATCCCTAAAAAGCACGGGAGCATCAGTTAAGATGGTATTAACATCAGATAGTGTGGACTCGGAAGGTGATGAACTGTCAACCGGTTCATGGATCTCAACGTCGTTTGAAAACATACGGCTGAGTCCATCAGCGACAATATTTTCGGTACCTCTGATATGTCTAACATCAAACTGGAAGGCAGAAATACGAATGGCCCAGCGGGCTATACGACCAGTACGACGCGGCCTACCTAAGACCCAGCTTAAGGCTTGATTATCTGTCTCCAGGTCGAATTTAACATGTTCCAGATAGAGACGGAACTTCTCTAAGGCGAATAAGACTGCCAAACCTTCGAGCTCATAGATGGAATACTTGGCTTCTTGAGCCGACAAAGTCCGAGATGCATAGGCGATGGGTCGCCTCCCTAGTTCAGTCTCTTGAAGAAGGACTGCCGCTACTGCTGACGACGACGCGTCGGTTTGGACGATGAATTTCTTCGAGAAATCAGGCATAGCAAGTACAGGGGCATTACAAAGAGCTAATTTAAGGTCTTCAAAAGCGTCTTGTTGAGAAGGTCCCCACTCGAATTTGATGCCTTTCCTACGAAGAAGGTTTAAGGGCGCCGCTCTATTAGCGAAGTTAGGTTTAAAATCACGGATGGCCTGTGTTCTAGAATGATCGACTGCAACACCATCAGGTGACACAATATGCCCTAGGAATGACATAGAGGGCTTAGCAAAGGCGACCTTGGACAACTTGACAGTTAACCCAGCCTTACGAAGGCGATCGAGAACTTCTCGCAGATGATCTAGATGTTCTTCAAAGGTCTCCGAAAATACGACGACATCATCCAAGTAGTGATACAAGTACTCAAATTTGATGTCGGAGAAGACTCTATCTAGCAGCCTAGTGAGTACAGCTGCTCCCGTGGGGAGCCCGAAAGGCACGCGGTTGTATTCATACAAATTCCAATCCGTGGCAAACGCTGTAAGATGTTTAGACTCTTCGGCAAGGGGAATTTGATTATAGGCCTGATTCGAGTCCAAGATAGTAAAGAACTTGGCCTTACGAAACCATGAAAAACAAGAATGAAGGTCAGGAAGGGGCACAGATTGCAACACCACCTTCCGATTGAGAGCCCTATAATCAATGACAGGCCTGAAGCCTCCTTGGGGTTTCGGGACTAGAAAAATAGGTGACGAATACGCCGACTTAGAGGGCCTAATAATACCGTCCTTCAACATCTGATCGATGATTTCTTTCAGAGCCTTCATTTTAGGTGGAGATAGCCTATAAGGTGGAAAACGGACAGGAATCGAATCCGTGACCTCGATTTTGTATTCGATAAGGTCAGTAACACCAAGAGTATCAGAGAACACCTCTGGAAACGACTGACGTAATTTACGAATACTATCAGCCTGCTCCTCAGGTAGATGTCTAAGGTCTAACAACATCTCATCCTGGGTAGGCGAAATAGATGAGCATGATACAGAATTACACTTTAACAAGGGGATTTTACAATTGGACGCAAATTTGAATGTGCACGACTTACTCTGAAGATCGAGCACAAGACCAGTGTGAGAAATAAAGTCAGCTCCCAATATGATGGGGCAAGGCAGGTGCTTAGCCACAAACAATTTAATTTTCCATGTAAATTTAAAGATACGAATTTTGACATTTACAGAACCGAGAATTTCTAATGGAGAAGAATTAGCCGAAACATATTGGACAGGAGATGAGCCATAGTCAGGTAGTGTACAAACAGATTTCAATTTAGAATACCATTGATCCGAAATAACAGAACAAACGCTGCCTGAATCTAATAGAGCAGTTATGGGCTCATTATTTAACTCAATTTTAAGAAAAGGAACAGGTGCGGGGGTATCCGCCGCAATCCTAAGACACTCATTGGGGCATTCAAAAAATAACTCTGAAGATTGAGTTGTCTCTGAATTTTCGACCTGTTTACCCAGGGCTGAGTCTCGGGAAGATGGATTAATCGACTCAGCCGAAGCTACTAGTCACTTTATATTGTTGTTGGAAGTTGCACCAGAAGTTGAGCAGGAAGGGGTGCTATTCGAATTGGGACAATTCTTGGCGATATGTGAGAAAGCCCCACATTTAAAACAGCCTTGTGATGAACCAGCTCCATTCCTTGTCACACTAGACTTGAGCAATGGGCACTTGTTCCGAAGGTGGTCGGGCGACCCGCAAGCATAGCATTTACGGGGTGTGACTGGTCGGCGAGGTGGAGGCCGTGTATTACTAAAAGAAGGCGGGGGTTCTTTCGCGACACGCAATGAATCGGCGTATCTAACTCCTTCCGCTGAGACGGCCAATGCCTCAAGTTCAGAGAAGGTTTGCGGGCACGCCGCGAAACACAAATATGACCTATAGGATGGTGAAATGCCTTCCACAATGGCTTGTACAATCTGATCCTCCGGAAAGTGAAGAGCAAACACCCTAGTATAGAATTTAATATCTTGGATGAAGTCAGCCAAGTTTTCATCCAAACGCTGTACACGATAATAGTACTTCTGAATAAGGGAGGACCTGGCCCTAGCCGGGATGAAGTTAGCTAGCAAATGGGCGTGGAAATCCTCAATAGATGATTGCTCGGCAATGGCTCTTACTATTTTGTCTGAGAGAATACCAAGTGCATAGGGATAGATGATTTGCAAAATCTGACATGGGGAAAGAGAAAACACAAGGGCATGATCCTGAAATTCAACTAAAAATCTTAAAAATGAAATTACTTCACTGGTGGTATTAACTGAAAACTTAGAGATACCCCTGAGCAACATTGCCAATGGATGGGGCAAACTACTGAACCCAGGTGACATAGTCGGTAAAGGTTTAAGTGGCAAAGAAGTTAATTCAGAGCGTACATTAGTCAATGAGTTACGACGTTCAGACTCGTTGTCTAATGGGGCAGAGAGAGTTTGAGCAGCAACGGTTATCCTATTGACTTCTCCCTTAGGAGGCTCTTCCTCGTTCCCAGCATTCATCGTGGCGGGGTGATCAGTTTTGGGAGGAACTTCCCCAGTTAACAATTGAGTGACCTTGCTAGATAACTCAGAAATATTTTCAAGCAGCGTACTAGCTTCCTTCCTCTGAACGTCATTCAACTTTAGAGACAACAGATCGTTAACTCTATTTGAAAAATGAAACAGCCTGGCTTGTACACGTTTAATTTGATTAGGAGAAGGATCATTTTCATCAAAAAAACTAACTACAGATGCTAGCCCCGTAATATTCTCGACGATCGTGGAAAGAGAGTCGTCAATTTCTTTCTCTCCCAAAGTGGGGATGGAAATGGGCAAATCAAGGGACTCTCTAAGCTTGTTTGTGTCTATCGCAACCGTGCCTCCAGATTGCACATTTCTGATAGTTAACTCATAAATCAACTCCTCCTTGCGCAAATACCCAAGATGGAGAACGTCGCGAGGGCCGGGCATGATGACAGAACAATTTTGAAACAGGAAAAATCAAAATTTCCAGCAACTCAGAAAATCGTTAGAGTTCGGAACAAAACGAGGTTTAGCCGTCAAAAGGGGCTAAATTGAGACCCATTCAACCACGCTCTGCTACCACTTGTTACCGTGTTTTAGCGGTAGTTAGAGGTGAAAGAAGGTGCGGGGTGGTGAACAGGTCTCAAGCTACTAAAGTAAAATTGTTTGAAAAATTTAACAAGGTTATATTTTCTTTTCAAAATTCAGAAATAACAAGAATGGCAGGTACGGAGTAGCAAGGCAACAAAGTACAATTACAGTATTTACAGGATTTGGGCTTCGAGCCCTGAAAACACAATTCTTGAGCAACTAGCCCAACTTTACGATATACAAATTTCAACAACGGGGCAGAAGACCCCAATCGAACCCTGGAGCACTTGCTCCAAATTACACAGTAAAGCCTCCTCGAGGCATACAACACTCAGTTTTCAAAAAAAGAGCCACTCGCTCTCAACTTTAAGCCTATCAAAGGCCACACCAATCTCCACCTTCAAGTTGTCCTCTACGGACCTAGACACAGGGGTAAAATACCCAACCTACTGAGGCCTATTAATTAAAAAAAAGGAAAATTACATGGCCTCTAAAATAACAATTTGGGAGGAGGCGATCTGCTCTCCTAATACATTCGTTTAAAACCTGATCGGGCTCTAGGCCGCTAATACAAGGGCTAATCCCATACTACAGAGGTGACTTAGAGAAGACCAATTTACATTACATTAACGAAGAATAGGTTGAGAAAAATAAGTTCACCTCAAAACAATATGATTGGGAGCTCGAGAGGGTTAAGCACTCTCTATCCCGATATGCAGTTTAAAAGATGGAATAGATACAAGTTTCTTTACATTTTAAGGAAGGTTACATAATGGAAAAACTTCGGACCCGCCCCGAGAGTTAAACTGCTGAGCAAGCAAGAAAAGAAGTAATTAATCGGCCATTACCTGGTTGTTGACCGCCGCCGAAGAAAGAGGCGCTTCCCGCCCCCTGCTAGGTACTTTACACACTGAAAGATGGAACAGAAGTGGCGCAGAGACCCAAAAATCAGCAGTTTATATACTCTCGCGGAAGGTTCTAGGCGTTAGGGGAATGAGAACACCCGCCCACAATCACTTTATTGGAGAAAAAAGAGAAACCCCTACACAAGATGAAGAAGAAGCACATTATTGGTGGAAAATTAAGTTAAGAAATTCGGGATTGGCTAGATTTAAAACAAGGGGAAAGAAAGGGTTAATATTGCCAACTTAACCAATGACTAAAAGAAATTTAGCAAAGAAAAAACTTTTGAAATTACATTTTCTCCAAAAAAAATAAAAAAAAACAGTTCTTTCACTTCCCACCAGGGTACACTATTGTTGATCTTCAGTAGTGTCCTCTAGAAGAGAAAGTTCACACTTCTTACTTCAAGCAAAACAAAAACACATCAAAAATGACACAGTTCTAAAACTCCAAAATTTCCAGGTAGTGACATCTTCTGAGGAAGTAGAAAATTAATACCGTCAATAAAGTTCAGACTTCCTCCAGCAGAGGAGTTTCAACTGGCGCACATTTTGAATTAGCGGCGTGGAGGTGTACCGCCCGGTACAATTATTATTATTATTATTATTATTATTATTATTATTACTAAAACATTCCTCATGCCTTTCTTATCAACCATATGGCATAGTCTAATAGTCCTAAAAAACAACGTTCCTTTCTATCGCGTTTAACATCTACGAAAAGAACAGCTTCATGATCATTTCCGTTTCTCCATAGATTTCATCTGGTTTTATCAGCATCACGTATACAATATTTTCTCCTCTACTTGGTTCCATCACTTTCTAATTAATCTGTCGTTCTCATATTAGCTTATTCACAATTTTTTGGTCATCCTTTCTGTCATTCGCATTCCCTTCCCAATTAACATTTGGTAAATTAAGATCACCTGCTCCATTCTGCGTCGTTCTCCACATAGCTGATTATCTTATCAAGTAATTCCGCATCAGCGTCAGCGCCAAACTTGCCAGGTCTGTACACCCCCACAAAATCAAGTTGCCTATTATCCTTAGAGATGTCTTAAGTGTATAATTCAAATTTCTCGTCCTTAACTTGTTCGTAGCTTACAAATTCCTATTTCACCAGTATTAATAATTCCCCTCCTATCGTTCCTAACCTGTCTCTCCTGTTCTGTGAGGAAAGTTTCCATCTATAAAGTAACTTCTCAGCCATGATTCTACCCCTATTACAATATGTGGTAGATATGTATCTACTGTTTTCTTTACAATAGTTCTGCAGTTTAAGACCAACAATTTTAAATCATCCTTACTTGACATAATGCTTCCTTCACCGCTGTCTAGTCCATGTCGTATCCCCGAATATACAGTACCTCCATATAACTCTTCTAAACAAATCCCCTTAGCGTGTATGTAAAAATGCAGTTTAAGTGAAGGCAGGCTGAGCGTAGATCCCTATCCCCTGCCCACCCATTAGGATCTACAAATCCCATTCGACATTTCTTACATACCCATTCTCTAGTCTCTTTTAAATCCCTGATCCCCCTCCAGTCAGTAACCCTCCTACAAAGCATCCCACTAATAACAATCTCTGTTTCCTTAAACTTCTCCCGTGCTGCCGTAACAGGTTCCTACACATCCCCAAATACGTTAGTACATATTCCAGCTTGCCTTACGTTGTTGGTACAACGTGGAAAATTAACACCCTCTCCGTTTACTTCTCTCAACATCTGCCCTAACCGGATAACACTCTACCCGGTTTCCTTTCCTCCACATGCCCAACAATTCAGTCGCCCACTACCAGAGTCTAAACCCCACCGACCTCAATAGATACCCTCCCCTCCTCGTATCCCTTAACTTCCCTGATGCCTGCAGAACCTACTTCCTCAACCGTTCTCGGTGTTTCACATCCTTCTAAGTTTCCCTTTCCTCTTGCATCGCACCTTCTCTGTAACAATTCCTCGATGTCCACCTTCCCTCTGCTGTTCTATCTGTAGTTATTCATACGATTCCTCAGTATACCTCTCCTGGGTATACTTTCTGAGTAAAATCCTCAACCCTCGTTTTCCATCCCCTTAAAACATTAGCCCACCTCTCTCTACAATTGCTCCCCGTCCTTCCCCTCCCCCTCTTGCCTACCTACCGTATCCTGCACGTTGCCTGAGGGAGACCTAACTTCATTCCTGTCCTCCGTTACAAGCCTAATTCATGAGCCACGAGACTATACGTGTAGACATGTCACAATATAAGGCAACCGTAAACGTAAAATTAAAATAACGCATTAAGTTACGTTAAGTAAATTATATAAATATAATGCAAGTGGTATATATCATCATCATCTGTTTACCCTCCAGGTTCGGCTTTTCCCTCGGACTCAGCGAGGGATCCCACCTCTACCGCCTCAAGGGCAGTGTCCTGGAGCTTCAGACTCTTGGTCGGGGGATACAACTGGGGAGTATGACCAGTACCTCGCCCAGGCGGCCTCACCTGCTATGCTGAACAGGGGCCTTGTAGGGGGATGGGAAGATTGGAATGGATAGGCAAGGATGAGGGAAGGAAGCGGCCGTAGCCTTAAGTTAGGTACCATCCCGGCATTTGCCTGGAGGTGAAGTGGGAAACCACGGAAAACCACTTCGAGGATGGCTGAGGTGGGAATCGAACCCACCTCTACTCAGTTGACCTCCCGAGGCTGAGTGGACCCCGTTCCAGCCCTCGTACCACTTTTCAAATTTCGTAGCAGAGCCGGGAATCGAACCCGGACCTCCGGGGGTGGCAGCTAATCACGCTAACCACTACACCACAGAGGCGGACGTGGTATATATCACCTAGAAAAATAATTACTTGTGTGTACTGCAAATGTTAGGGCTTTATTTTTTGTCAGAATAATCAAATTAAACTAAATTATAATGGAGTATTCCTTTGAAATTTAAAAATATGGCTAAGGGTTGTACGAGGAGACAGTTCTGTGGATCAGCGCAGCGGTAGCCTGTCTGACTCGCAGGCCCTGCTTCCATTCCCCGTCAATCCAAGTATTTTCATTGTGTAGTGAGGGATGGTACGGAGTTTGTCTAAACTTCATGAGCTCAACTAAGGAGCTATTGATATGAGACTTAATGTACCTGGTCAAGAACCCCAAGCAATAAGGCTGAGGATATTGGCACATTGACAGTATGACATGCAATATCTGGAGGTAGACAGGCTTGGAAGGAGTCGTATTGGCAGGTCAAGGATCTTAATTGGTTGTATGGGCCATGGCAGTTTTGGTTTTGTATGGTAGGAGGAGATTCAGTTCACGTCTGTGGAGTAGTGGTTATTGTGATTGGATGGCACCCCCGGAGACCCGGGGTCGATTCCCGGCTCTGCCACGAAATTTCAAAAGTGGTACGAGGGCTGGGACGGGGTCCCTCAGCTTCGGGAGGTCAAATGAGTAGAGGGAGTTCGGTCCCCTTCCTTCCTCAGCCATCATCGAAATGGTTTTCCGTGGTTTCCCTACTTCACATCCAGGCAAATGCCGGGATGGCTTCTAACTTAAGGCCACATCGGTGGCTTCCTTTCCTCTTATTTCTCTATCCCTTCCAAACTTCCCATCCCTCACAAGACCTCTGTTCAGTATTGCAGGTGAGACCGCCTGGGTGAAGGTACTGGTCCTCCTTCTCAGTTTTATCCCGGATCCAAAGTCTCACGCTCCAGGACACTGCCCATGAGGCGGTAGAGGTGGGATCCCTCACTGAGTCCGAGGGACAAACCAACCCTGGAGGGTAAACGGATTAAGAAAGAAAGAAAGGAAGGAAGGAGGAGATCTAGAAGCACACGACGTAGATGGAACAAGAATAATGCGATAATGGTCTGATTTTAATGAACTGCAGTATAAAAGAATCAGAATCTCTTCTTAAGAAGTTTTAGGAAATATATATAATTGCTGATTTGTAGACCCGTTGCAGAGAGAAAGCGATTGGCTTTACGTCGCACCGACACAGATAGATCTTACGGCGACGATGGGAAAGGAAAGGGCTAGGACTGGGAAGGATGCGGCCGTGGCCTTAATTAAGGTACAGCCCCAGCATTTGCCTGGAGTTAAAATGGGAAACCACGGAAAACTATCTTCAAGGCTGCCGACAGTGGGGTTCGAACCTACTGTCTCCCGAATACTGAATACTGGCCGCACTTAAGCGACTGCAGCTATCGAACTCGGTGCAGAGAGAAAGCGATCAAATCCTCTTTGTATACAAATTTCATATTTATCTGTTGTTATTTAAACCTGGTAATTAATGTGATGGTAAAATGTTGACTTGTAACCTCATAATGTCTCATTCCGCTAAGGTATTCTAAGTTACAAGCAGAATCCGAACGGAAGAAAATTGAATTCCAATAGGATAATGTGAGTGCATTTTTGTCTTATAACCGAATAAAGCTCGGTGTACTTTTTAATATATTCCAGCTACACGTCACTACGAGATAATGATGCTCGGTAAATTGAGATTTTTCACACTTACCAGGTGCTTAAGCCTTAATGATATCGTTTATGGTGGTCATAACTACACATGAAGATGTTTCATTTCGTCACGTCCAAGGCGTGTCAAAAGAGGTATATAAGGTCCCCAAGGTAGCAGTATCAGCACCTTGTAGTCAACTACAACTCGAACTACATTGCCAACATGAAATTCTTCGGCTTCTTCCTCTTCTGCTTGGTGGTCGTGTTGGCTGCGGTAAGAAAGAAACATATGTATTTTTTTCCTCTTCGAGTAGTCTAACTGCCTTCTATTAAGATGACAAGTTCGATTAGAAGATCAAGCGTCTAAGAAATTCTCTGCTTTTAAATCTCTCTTCCTGTGCAATTGTCTTAGGGGACTATATCTTCCTCTACCTCTGGGAGTCATCAAATCTAAAAAACTTCCTCTTTGTACAGCAAATATTTTGTTTTGCACAAAATATTCTAAATTTTACAACTGACAAAATCTGTATAAAGGTGCAGTAGTTTCCACCGTGTGATCAAGGTCCATTGCTATAGTCTCTAAAGGAATTCTATAAGAGAGATTGTGCAACTTCTTCCATGAGCAGAATGTATTGAATGTGTTATCTGCCGAAGAGTGTGATGTAAATATTTGAATGTCTTGATACAGGAAGTATGTTCTTTTAGCGGGTAAATGAATCATTTTATGAGGAATATTTTCATATTTTAAATATAACAATATTACTTGTTTTACGTCCCACTAAGTACTATTACTGGAGACGCCAAGGTGCCGGAATTTTGTCCACGCTGAAAATCTACCGGCACGAGGCTGATGTATAACCACGGGCTCAGCCGGAATAGATCCCGCCAACTCGAGATCAGAAGACCAGCATTCTACCACCTGAGCTACTCAGCTGGGTCCTTTTTTAAGATTCCTATTCAAAATTAGTGAGACTAAAACTCTAAAACTATAGTTTACATTACCAGCGGAGTAGCCATGTTGAAACACACTGAATCCCATGTTATCTCTGATGTTAAACAACATTGCGCGTGGCTACCTCTTGCACGGGTTGTTGGCTAAAGGAGAACTGGTCACCCTACCGTAAGCAAACTCTGGCTCATGATGGCTCTTCGCTTAACTGAGAGCTGATTAATTTGTGGATGTCTAGGTTTGGACACGGCACTTGGTTGGTTGGTACTTTACACATAAAATTTGCTTCCCGTTCATTAGTGTGTTCCAGTGCTCATAGCTAAGCCTACACTAGAGCCCTTGAGGGGAAGAAAATACATTACAGATGAATAGTCCGGCTCCATGGCTAAATGGTTAGCGCGCTGGCCTTTGGCCACAGGGGTCCCGGGTTCGATTCCCGGCAGGGTCGGGAATTTTAACCTTAATTGGTTAATTTCGCTGACACGGGGGCTGGGTATATCTGTCGTCTTCATCATCATTTAATCCTCATCATGACGCGCAGGTCGCCTACGGGAGTCAAATCAAAAGACCTGCATCTGGCGAGCCGAACTTGTCCTCCCGGCACTAAAAGCCATACGCCATTTCATTTCATTACAGATGAATAAAATAGAGAAATAATCAGCTTCATACAATAATATAAAGTATATTTGGTGTTTCGGGGAAACGATCTTCAAATTAAGACTTTCAAATTAATCATAGAAAGCTATTTATGAGCTTTATAAGAGCAATGGAAACTTGGGGTTATAGTAAACTGTACATTTGAGAAGAATCGCTTTTGTAATGTAAAAAAGGAGGAATCCTTTTCATACATAGGCAATTAAAAGGTTTACTGCAAATAACATGTGTGTCTCTTTACAGGTGGCGGTTCCAGCACAAGCCGGAAAATCAGCTCCTCCTGCTTCCCCCAGCAGGCGTACGTATAAAGTTATTCTCTTTCATCATCGTCATCATCATCATCATCTCCAGCCTATTGAAGTCCACTCCTGAATATAGGCCTGTTCCTTTCGACATCTACTGTTGCTCGGCATAAATTTTTCTAATTACTGCCGCTCATTCCACCACGACTGGATTCAATACTACCATTTTGCCACTCTTTCTGTGTGTTTGTTCCCTCTGCATAGGAAAGTGGCTGATCCATTTTGCATGAAGTTTCGTAGTGTTTTATTCTCTTGTTTGTTAAAACTAAATTATGAGTGATATTTCGTTTTATTTGCCAAATCCAGAAGGTGATTTAGAAGAAAGTCATTGTGTCATAGTTAAGCAAATGTAGCTAGTTTTTAACGATTTCGACATTAGGGAAAGAATGCTATGGTCGTTATGACTCAGGAAATAATGACTGAACACCCTAGGATGAGACCTCATTGAGAGTTGCATGTTAGAACAGCGACACACAATAGTTCCGAACACCATTTCCTGCCATGTTAGCTGGCAAGGTAAATGAGCTTAATTGCACGTCAATGGCATTCCGTTCGCGTGATTATTTCACTATACAGTATACACAGTTTTTCATTGGGGTGCGTGTTCCCATTTACCTTTAGGCGTCTTGAGTTCGCGTTGTGCTTGGAGTTAATATTCTATTGTAGTCTAGTGATGTTTGGTTCAGAGACCTGCACAATGACAAAGACGTATGGGGAACTCTCGAAAATTTGGAAAGGAAAATAATGATTTCTTGAATGATAGTGGATTCTACAGATTGAGAAACAATAGATGGGTTAGAGAATTCTACTTTTGACCAGATACCGCATCAGGAATAAAAAACTGTAAACTACAATGGCTGGGCCATGTGGAAGGACAGCCAGATGATTGGATGGTCAAGAAGTTTTTCCAGACGAAGCAAGGGTGACGTCGACTGAGGAGAAGGTCTAGAACCAGGTAGCTGGATAATGCGATAGATGATCTGAGGATTTAGTGGTCAAGTGGATTTTCAAGGGGGAAAGGCAGGGAAACTTCGAATGAGGGATAGGCCCAGAAACTGGTGGTAGGAATATGTGGAAGAAGATCTTAAGAGGATGGGAGTTAGGCAATGGCAAACTATACCATGGGCTGTGTAGTGCCAAGCAGTAAGTAAGTTCGTAGTGAGAGTCTGCTTCACCATGACGGGACGGACGCTCAATATCGCATGCGTTGACTTGAGGTTGAGATGCTTCTCACACGGTCTGCTGCACGTTGCGTGATCCCGGGTAAGAAGCAACTCGACTCTCTTCATTTGCGCTAGCGTCAGCAAAACCAGGAATATTGTGTACCTCATTTAGTGTCAGTATCTTAGCCAGTATAAATAATCAAATACGAATATAAGAATTGCAACACAAAATGCGACGTACCTCACTCCTCTATCCTAACACATTTCGTTTACTTAAATTATCTGACTGATTACAACTCATCCTGTGTTATGTGGCTCATATCGTGTTCCTTTACCCATTGCAGTGAAGGCTGTTGACATCCACGTTGATGATGCTCCTGGCCGTCCACCAAAGTGAACTGAAGCGGGTAACCCAACAAAATTATAATGAGAAATCATTATAAATAGTGGTGTATAAATAAAGGTGTATATTGAATTTATACCTGTCTATTTTCATATTGCTTTCCATATTGTCCATTGCCTACAATCTGACCGTCATTGACAATAGGATCCTATACCATTTTCCAGGTAAATGTATTAACTACAGAAATATGACAAGTAGGCGACTGTCCTATAATTTGAATTGATAGTTTATATGGGTCATCTACAGAGAGGTATAAAATGGCAGGGGGACATTCAGCTGGATGGAAATGTAGTAAGCAATGTAGTTAAGTCTGCATGGTTGGTCTTAATGGTAGAGTGCGTTGAAAGCCTGCAGTCTAATACTGTACCTTGGAGTTGGGAAAGAAGTGTAAGGAGTATGATATGAAAATTGACATTTCCGAGAATGAAGTGATGTCAGCCGAGAAGAAACCTATGGGGGTTGAATGTCAGATAGGAAGCACAGAACTGGAAAATGTAGATCACTTGAAGTACTTGGATGAGTATTCTCTCAGGGAGGTAGCAGAGTAAGTGGAACTGAATGAAGGTGTATCAAAGCTATTGCAGTGAACTCACAATTGTGATCAACGGAATTCTGCAAGAAATAAGTGACGTAAGTATGTCTTATGACGGGGTTATCTGAAAAATTGTGTTACGGAAGCTAGTGTGACGGAAGTGTAACCCCAGCAACCGTGCAGGCAGTGATGTAAGTATGGATGGTCAGACAATGTTACCTAGCAACCAAGCAATTTGTGTTTTATGACTGGTGTTCATCTGAAATTAGCAGCCATTAATGGATGGCCATGGCCGAGAGACATGTTCATGATCATTTTATTTTCGCAAAGGAAAAGGTGGTTTCCTTTTAAATCTCTTTGTTCCCACATGGACTTTGCTGCACGCTGGGTGGACTCAACATACCTTATTCCTAAGTTAGAAGTAACAGACGTGAAGGTAGTGAGAATGATTACTAGTACAACAATGGTAAGGATGTGGAAAAAAGGAAAGGAAATAACGTTTCCCTTTGCGAAAATCAAATGACCATAAAAATGTCTACCAATCATGGCCATCCATCACCGGCTGCTGATTTCAGATCGCAACTAGCCATGGTTGCTAGGTGACATTGTCTGACCATCCATCCATACTTTACATCACTGCTTTCACGGTTGCTATGGTTACACTTACATCATACATTTTGTCGCGTCATTTTACACAAATTTTCGGATGACTCCCCAGCCATAATACATATTTACGTGAAAAAGATTATGAACTCGACAAACGAAGCGGTACTTACAAACAAATCTGCTTCAGTCGTGGGGTTATATTCGGTAAACGGAGGAGACTAGGCTAGGCCTACTTATGAGAAATAAACTACCGGGCGAGTTGGCCGTGCGGTTCGGGGTGCGCGGCTGAGAGCTTGCATCCGGGAGATAGTGGGTTCAAACCCCACTGTCGACAGCCCTAAAGATGGATTCCCGTGGTTTCCCATTTTCACACCAGGCAAATGCTGGGGCTGTACCTTAATTAAAGTCACGGCTGCTTCCTTCGCACTCATAGCCTTTCCTATCACATCGTCGCAATAAGACCTATGTGTGTCGGTTCGACGTAAAGAAACTAGCAAAAAAAAAAAAAAAAAAAAAAAGAGAAAAATTAACTAGACTATGGAGGGAAACATTCAGACTTAGTTTCTAATGATTCATAGATAAGAGAAGTGGAACATCCATCGATGTTTAGTTCCATTAAATGAAACTTTGTGTTCGTACAGCTTAACTTCGTCAAATTCTCTGTACGCAGTGCCCGTCAAGTCTGCAAATGAATAAGGAACAGATATACTCTGGACTTTTTTTAAAGACAACCGCCGATCACGTGCTTTTAGAAAATAAGGCCTCATCTTTAAATAGAAAAGAATCCACATATGTCCTTCCACGATTTAAAAACATTCGCGCTAACTCAATATAACTCCAAAAGGCCGAGAGTTTTGCAGTGAACCATGGGAGAGGGACATGTTTGTAGTCTCACTTCGAGAAAGAAGAATACCGAACAAGGTGATCCGGAAAGGAAATAGCGTGGTCAACGTTATTCAATCCATTGCCACACTGAAGTGGAAATGAACACAATAGTGGGATGTTGATATCAGAAAGAACTGAATGCAGACTGTAACAGACCAAACTGCTTGGTGGAATTCTGAAACGATCTATATCAGGAGTACATGACAGAGGATTGGGAGGAAAATAAGAATAAAACGTCGTAAACTTGTATTCGTCCACCTTTGTGGTGTAGTGGTTAGTGTGATTAGCTGTCATTCCCGGAGGCCTGGGTTCGATTCCCGGCTCTGCCACGATTTTCGAAAAATGGTACGAGGGCTGGAACGGGGTCCACTCAGCCTCGGGAGGTCAACTAAGTAGAGGTGGGTTCTATTCACACCTCAGCCATCCTCGAAGTGGTTTTCCGTTGTCTCCCACTTCTCCTCCAGGCAAATTCCGGGATGGTATACCTAACTTGAGGCCGCGGCCGCTTTGTTCCCCCTTCATGGTCTGCCCCTTCCGATCTTTCCATCCTCCACAAGTCATAACAGGTGAGACAGCCTAGGCAAGGTACTGGTCCTCCTCCCCAGTTTTATCCCCCTAACCCAAAGTGTCACGCTCCAGGACACTGCTCTTGAGATGGCTGAGGTGGGACCCCTCGCTGAGTCCGAGAGAGAAGCCAACCCTGGAGAGTATAGAGATTAAGAAAGAAAGGAAGAAAGAAAGAAAGGAAAAGAAAGAAAGGAAGCTTGCATTCTTGGATTCCACTGCCCGCAGCCCTGAAGGTGATTGTCCGTAGTTTCCCATTGTTACTGAAGGTAAATGACGGAGGAGGGTGATATATTACATCCGTGATGTTCCTTGTTTGTCGGAAGAGGTAACTAAAGGAGGAATCCAAAGAGACTCTCGACTTGGAAAAGTGCATTGGTGACCACGGGGCCCCTAGAGTAGTCTGACATTTCTACACTTGTTACATACTTCTCACTTTTAACTCTCTTATCCGATATCCCTTGGTCAATTGTTGTTCCTTTCCGATCACGGCAGTATTAGGTTCGTGTGGTCTAGGACGTCGTTGAATGTCACACTTTTCGTAGTCCTACTCTTTCCTTGGATGATATCTATATCTTTAGCAGTGTCAGACCTCAACCATTCCTCTCTCGCCTCCCCATCACCACCACTTTCTTTACTGTCGAGAAAGAATGGTTGTCAAGTTGTCCATCCCCTTAAAACAATAATCAACAACATCACCGGAAATACATATGGTCACTTCCTTCGCTGTCCTAGCATTTCTCTATCTCATTATCCACGAAAACCTAGCGTGATGCTAAACTACTACCAAGAAGGAAGACAAGCAGTATGAATAGTATAATATGGAAGTTTAAATCAATGCCTAAGAACGGAATATGAAGTATCGAGCGAGTTGGCCACGCGGTTAGGGTCGGGTAGCTGTGAGCTTGCATTCGGGCACGTTCAAATCCCTCAGTCGACGGCCCTGAAGATGGTTTCTTGGGAATGTTTAGAGACAAGGGAAATAAGAGAGCAATTTATAGATGGAAAGGGATGAGAAAAATGGATAACGAAACACAGCTTTAATGTTATTTTTCTTTACGTCGCACTAACTACTTGTTAAGGTTTTCGGAGACGCCGAGGTGCCGGAATTTAGTCCCGCAGGAGTTCTTTTACGTGCCGGTAAATCTACCGACGCGAGGCTGACGTATTTGAGCACCTTCAAATACCACCGGACTGAGCCAGGATCGAACCTGCCAAGTTGGGGTCAGAAGGCCAGCGCCTCAACCGTCTGAGCCACTCAGCCCGGCAAACACAGCTTTACGCGATTGTAAAGTTATAGAAAAGAGATTGGATGCACCTGGGAAGAACTGCAAAAATTATTCATCATTGTCAAGGCAATGTGGGGAAGTAAAATGATGGAAGGAAAACATGAACTGGCATATGGCTTTTGGTGCCGGCAGTGTCCGATGATAAGTTCGGCTCGCCAGATATGACACCCGTAAGTGACCTGCGTGTCATGATGAGAATGAAATGATGATGCAGATGACACATACACCCAGCCTCCGTGCAGGCGGAATTAAGCAATTATGGTTAAAATGGTAGCGCTCTAGTGTAGGCACTCCAGCATATAACACACAACTTCGCGAAGAAATATATATGAAGTGTACCTTAAAATCCTTTTAGAAGAGAGATGTGCTCATTACCAATGTCAGGGACCCACCTAGCCTGCCCAGAAAGGTATGTTTACTTTTATAAACAAGGAAAGTTTTCACGCGCCTCTAACATTAGCCGGCCAGCTACGAGCACGGCCATTGGCCGACATGACGTCATTCCCATAATTCCTTACTCGCTGCTATCGTTATCAACCCGCGTAGAATAAAAATGCACCAAGAAACATACCAAGAAAAATATGTAATTTAGTAGCTGTAACCTATCTTTCCAAATCCAGGCCAAGCTCTCTCATGAGAACAGCGGCCCCCTAAAAAGTAGTTTAGTAGCTGTAACCTATCATTGCAAATCCAGTCCAAGTTTTGTCATGAGGACAGTGGCCTCCGAGAGGCTCTTAACTATCGTCGCGGCTCATATTGCCCGCACGGCAAGAAAAAAGGAATTTAGTGGTTGTAACCTATAACAAATTTCGCAACAGTCCGTTTGACATTTCCTTAAGAGTTGGCAACAGTTCGCAGATCGCTGGCAGATCGTAAAGGACGCTCCTATCGGCAATCCCGTGAACTAAAAATAAAAGAGCATCACTGGCCGCCGAGCCCCTTTGTACAGCAAGCGGAGTGAGTGGAGTGCTACACTAGGGCTATGCCGTTAAAATTCCAGACGCTGCCGGGATTCGAACCCAGGACCCCTATTACGAAACACCAGCACGCTAACCATTTAGCCATGGAGCCGAACTGATGGAAGAAAAATAATTGATACATGGGTTGCCATATCGAACGGCTGTGTTCAACACCATCACGGAAAAACGCTGGCACATAAATTTGTGAAATGGAGGATTTTTAGTTCAAGATAAAAAGCGGAAGAAATTAAGCTGCAATTTACTTTTATGAACTAAAGGTGATGGGGTGTTTACAGGGGCTATTTTTGGTTTGTACGGAATCAGAGGCACACTACAGCACACAAAAAACCTCAGCATTGAAGTGGAAGGGAAATTGGGGCAGAAAATAGAAAAATATTTTTATGGGTTCGAGGGATGAGGGATGCATTTCATTGCATTTAATAAATTTCCCCAGGCAACGCGGGGTACTACTTGTGCTGTCGTATCGCTCACAAAAAAATAGTAAAAATTAAATGAAGTGGTAAAATTAAAATGTGCTTAAGAAAGACCAGCTAAATAACAAAACCAAGCGCAAATAAAACACACGGAAATATTTTTATCTGCACAAGTTATGCCACGACGTATCGCCGCACACTACAACACCAACATTTTCAGTGACCTCTTCTGTACAGTACAAAAATAATATAACACATATATGCTACAACTAACTCTCACTCAATACAAGACAAGTGCGCACTGATTTAAATGCTAAAGACACACACGCAACAAATAAATACTGTAGATGTCTTCGCTACAGAAGTGAGCTGCCGGCGGTTCACAGAGTGAGGGACTACGCGATGCTTGTACCAGAGCAACACAGAAGGGAAAGGAAGGAAGGCAACCAAGCGATGGCTCTTCCTGCCATTATGCTCCCTCCCCACGAATATATTTATTAAAAGGGAAATGTTATGTATTTATTTTAATAACTCACGGCCAAAAATGCCACATTCTTTCTATTATGGGTGTCTCAGAGGGGGTGTGTTCACTCCTTGTAGGACCGTAAGAGCAAAATTGTTTTCTTAACGTGGAATGAGCTATAGACAGTATAACTCTGTTGAAGTCTAGAGCAATTAGGTAAGTAGATTATAATTATAGTATATAATTAATTTATCGTCGTAGTCTAATTCGTCTGCAGTCCGACTCGTTGGCTGAATGGTCAGCGTACTCGCCTTCGGTTCAGAGGGTCCCGGGTTCGATTCCCGGCCGGGTCGGGGATTTTAACCTTCATTGGTTAATTCCTGGGTGTTTGTGCTGTCCCCAACATCCCTGCAACTCACACACCACACATAACACTATCCTCCACCACAATAACACGCAGTTACCTATACATGGCAGATGCCGCCCACCCTCATCGGAGGGTCTGCCTTACAAGGGCTGCACTCGGCTAGAAATAGCCATACGAAATTATTATTATATTCGTCTGCATATATTTTGACAGTTACTTTTCTGACAGTTCATTTCAGGTGTTGGACGTGGAATGGAGGGACTGGGGATGACTACCTACTGCAGTGACCCTCTCTTTGTGGGGTTATGTTTCCGGGATATCTGACGGACCTCTATAACATGTCTGAGAAGTTTCGTTTGTTACAGTCATGTTTCTAACACTACTTTCGTAGATTAAAATGAACAATTCCCTCTCCCGGATATACGGTTTCTGAGGTAATGGGAGACTAGCAACAGTACCAGTCGTTGACGGGAGAATCATGTAGCATGTGCACCTTTCCGCCAATATTCAGGGCTGCTGATTTACTCGGGACGCAGCAGAATCCCATCAATCAGAGATGAATGGCAGCCATATCACATCAATCACATCACAACAATGGTCAATGATTAGTTTTATGTGCACTCGACATTGTAGGCCTTCACATTTAGTTTCCTTCCAACTCTGGGATATTAAGTAGAGCAACTAATCTAAAAGGTCCTTCTTTCATGACTACCCCTTCTTCTATTCTTCATGCGATCATTCTGGTACGAATTTTTCTCATTTTAAAAATAATAATCTTAAGATACAGACAGTAAAAGGAAGGTAGTGCCAATAATACCATGTAGTCCATGGAATCCTGTTGCTATAAAGAAGATTGATCCATATACAGCGCCACTAATGGTAAAACAAACTTCGATATATTCATAATCTTGTAGAGCAGTAAAATAAATACCTAATAAGACTGTGAAAAATAATCTTTCAATGACCACGACACATTTCTTTTCTTTTTGCTATTTGCTTTACGTCGCATTGGCACAGATAGGTCTTATGGAGACGATGGAATAGGAAAGGCCTAGGAATGGGAAGGAAGCAGCCCTGGCCTTAATTAAAGTAGAGCCCCAGCATTTGCCTGGTATGGAAATGGTAAACCACGGAAAGCCATGTTGAGGGCTACCGACAGTGGGGTTCGAACCCATTATCTCCCGGATGCAAGCACACAGCTGCGCGCTCCTAACCGTACAGCCAACTCACCCGGTGTTATACACCTTAAGAAAATCATGACGTGGACTAAGCAACCAACGTTGAGATTCATTAATATCTCTTTAATCATAGCCAGTACGGTAAAACTGTATAAGACATAAATGATCGCAAATTTAATATATATATATACAGACGTGTGTCCGTACATTACACCTTGCAGCTAAAACTACCAGCCGCAAACCACTGATGATTATGTGTGGTAGTAGCCGCAAGTTTCCCATCGTGCACTATGGTAGTTGCGTGTCGGTAGCTGTGGTAGTGTGGTAGATATGGGGGTTGAAATTGTCCAACTAGATACACAAATAGAGGTGTGTGTTCCTATACAGTATATTTCACCTTGGAGTCACAAATACCCTCCGCAAACCACTGGTCTTTATGTGTGGTAGTAGCCCCGAGTTTCCCATCATGCACTATAGTGGTGTGGTAGATGTGGGGGTTGAGAGTGGCCGACTATATAATATAAAAATAGACGTGTGTGCCGGTATTTTGCACCATGGAGCCACAAATACCCACCGCAAACCGTTGGTGTTTGTTCGTGGTAGTAGCCTCGATTCTCCCATCGTGCACTATAGTGGTTGTGTGTCGGTAGCTGTGGTGGTGCGGGAGATGTGCGGTTGAAATTGGCCGACTATATGTACAAGTACAGTAGAAGTGGGTGTTCGTATATTTCACCTTTCAGCCACAACTACCCATCGCAGATAAATGATGTTTTTGTGTGGTAGTAGCCTTGTGTCTCCCAACGTGCACTATAGTGGTTGTGCGTCGGTAGCTTTGGTGGTGTGGGAAATGTGCGGTTGAAATTGGCTGAATATATGTACAAATAGACGTGTGTCCGTATATTTCACCTCACAGTCACAAATACCTCCGCAGACCTCTGGTGTTCGTGTGTGGTAGTAGCCTTGTGACTCCCATCGTCCACTATAGTGGTTGTGTGTCAGTAGCTGTGGTGGTGTGAGAGATGTGGTTTTAAATTGGCCGACTATATATAAAACAGACGTGTGTGTTAGTATACTTCACCTTGCGGCCACAGTTACCCATCCCAGACCACTGGTTTTTGTGTGTGGTACTAGCCTCAAGTCTCCCATCGTGCACTGCATTGGTTGTGCGTCGGGTGTAGATAGTTGTGGTGGTGTGAGAATTGTGGGGTTGAAAGTGGCCGACTATATATAACAATGGGCCTGTGTGTTCGTACATTTCTTCTTACAGTCACAACTACTCATCAAAGGCCACTGGTGTTTATGTGTAGTCGTAGCCTCGAGTTTCCTGTCATGGATTATAATGATTGCGTGTCAGTAGCTGTGGTGGTGTGTAGGATGGGGTGTGTTGAAATTGGTCGATTTCATCATCGAATGCATTAAAATGAGTAAGAATGTACTGGAAGGATCGGAGTGAGAATGAAATCAAGAAGGCTGTGGTGTGTACTCCTTTGTTTTATGTACCGTCTATGATCCACCTGGCAGGAGTATGGTGATCTCAGAACCATACCAGTTTGTAACAGTTTGCAGCTTGAGTACATCTCTGCGTATTTTCCGTAGTTCTTGAATATAAAGCAAATACTTACTGAGTGGATCTTTCACCAAGGAAAATATAATTGAGCTTAATTCTCCCGAACTCACATGCTCTGGAAACAGCCCTCCTCCAAGCAGCTCTAATTGGAAGACTGGGTTGCGTCATCTGGAATTGCGGCTACATTATTGGAAGACGGAAAAACGGCACATTCTGCTTTAAAATCATTATTCAATGTAGCTAAACATGAGAATCCAGTCTGTGATATTACAAGATCTTCGGCACGTGGTCAGGTTTAATGCAATGCGAAATCATTATATGGGACGAAGGTACAGTGGAACATAGAAAACCACTCGAAGCGCTAGATAAAACATTACAGGATCTTCGGAAGAACACAAGACTAATGGGAGGAATATTAATACTATCAGGAGATTTTTGCGGACATTGCCAGTAAATCCAAAATCAACATCGACGGATGAAATAGCGTTGAAAAGCTGTCTTTACCGGAAAATATGCGTGCATTGTTAACAGGATAACCAGGAATACAAGCATTTGCCGAAAATAGTTTAAACATTGGAAATAGTAGGGCCTACCTGTCCTTTGAATCTGCATTCTGGTAAGCTTATTTTAAGAAATTATTTATGCAACGTGGCTTAAATGGAAGAACAACTTATGGAAGTAGTGTATCCATTTATAGAAAGAAACCATCCGAATAAAGAATTGATGTATTAGCGAGCAATTTTAGCTGCTAAGAATAACATTATACAACGAATAAATGAGAGGCTACGGAATATGATGCCGGCGGAAGGAACAATATATAAATCGATTGACACAATTTTGGATCAAATGAAAGTGTAAACCTTCCAAAATTGTTTTAAAATTAATCAAATCCACATGGTATGCATTCGAATATCTTATATTGAAGCCGAAAACGGACCATCAATTATACTGATACGAAGTATTGACTCGCCGAAATCATATAATGACACGCGATTTTGCGTGAAACAGTTCATTAATTGTATCACTGAGGCAGTAATCCGGCAAAGAAAAACGAAAATCGGTTTTAGTAAGAAGAATTTCATTGATCACAAATTATTTGTCATTTTGTATCAAACTATTACAATTTCCAGTACCGAGCTCGATGGCTGCAGTCGTTTAAGCGCGGCCAGTATCCAGTATCCGGGAGATAGTAGGTTCGAACCCCACTGTCGGCAGCCCTGAAAATGGTTTTCCGTGGTTTCCCATTTTCACACCAGGCAAATGCTGGGGCTGTACCTTAATTAAGGCCACGGCCTCTTCCTTCCTACTCCTAGCCCTTCCCTGTCCCATCGTCGCCATAAGACCTATCTGTGTCGGTGCGACGTAAAGCAACTAGCAAAAAAAAAAAAAAAAAATCCAGTGATATTAGCTTAGGCTTAGGGTCGAAAGTTCCACTATTTCGGAATTCATTTGAAAAATTCCTGTTTTTCACATTGTCAGCTCTACGTTGCTTTCTCATGTGTCAAACAAGCAGAAAATTATTTTTGCATGCGCCAGACAACAAGGCATCAAATGCAGCCTATAAAAGTGTATTTTGATGAAATTAGTAAGTAATTTATTTATGTACCCCAATAATAGGAATAAAAATAAAAAAATGAACAGAAAAATGTGGTCTTTTAATGCACGCCTTCTGTATTATGTAGAGAAAACCGCACGGATATACAAAAAAGACTCGTCGAAGCGGGTTGTCTTCAGCTAGTTCTATATAACTTTAGTTATTTAGTATTTATCGATAGGACCACTAATAACACAAATATTTGAGAATTACATTTTAGGCCTGCCCCTAAACTACCATTTCACTCAGCGTGCATAAAATTAATTATGACCTAGATTGTAGTGACTTATTCCCCGAGTTTATATACCAAACTTAATTAAATCCTCATCAACCATTTTCTCGTGATGGACAGACAGACAGACAGACAGACAGACAGACAGACAGACAGACAGACAGACAGACAGACAGACAGACAGACAGACAGACAGACAGACAGACAGACAGACAGACATGACGGAAACTTAATGGTGCATTTCCTTGTTACTACGGATATGACCGATATAGAAATACCATTCTTTTTAAATTGTGAACAATGAGCAGACAAACCTCTTATTTTATACATATCGACGAGTAGTATCTTATATTAAAGCAAACTTGCTTTGCAAGGCCATAGAGGAACTACTACCATCAATCTTCGTCGATGAGCACGCAAATCTACATGGACGACGTCTTTCAGATGTACAAACACGTCTCCTGAATTTCGTTTATCTAGCACAACTCCTTGGTGTTAGGACTTTATTATCCGCCAGTGTACTGAACAAGGTGGGTAGGGGTAACACTTCTTACGTGCGTAACTAATGAGTACAGTACCGCCCAAAAGGTATAAGACCACATAAAGAAATCACGAAATGTCTTCTAGAACCTAAACTTGTGCCAGTAGACATCTGAAATTTCCTTTCTCAGATCTCACATCTAATAAAATATATTTTACTGAGTTAGTCCAAATACTGTAGAAGTTATCAACTCTGGGAAGGTCACACACACACACACACACACACACACACACACACACACACGGTAATGTAATGTATACTCTAATTGGTTGCAAGTATCACCACCAAGATTTTTGCAGATTTAGCAATATGTTGGGGCCATTTTAGTAAAAATACAAACATTTCGATAATATGCGGCACCGTTCCTCGCGCGTTTTATTTCTTTCAAACTAGGGCCAAAATGGTTGACTTTCCTTTGCTTTTGTCATGTGTGGCCCAAGGTCTCAGGACGAGCTATCGGCGTAAAACTTATCTGTCCTGATAGTTTCATTTGTCAATCAATCAATCAATCAATCAATCAATCAATCAATCAATCAATCAATCAATCAATCAATCAATCAATCAATCAATCAATCAATCAATCAATCAATCAATCAATCAATCAATCAATCAATCAATCAATCAATCAATCAATCAATCAATCAATCAATCAATCAATCAATCAATCAATCAATCAATCAATCAATCAATCAATCAATCAATCAATCAATCAATCAATCAATCAATCAATCAATCAATCAATCAATCAATCAATCAATCAATCAATCAATCAATCAATCAATCAATCAATCAATCAATCAATCAATCAATCAATCAATCAATCAATCAATCAATCAATCAATCAATCAATCAATCAATCAATCAATCAATCAATCAATCAATCACCTGCAGTTCTTTACCTTGTCGTACCTTAAGTGCTTCTTAACAAGTTTGATATATACCGAACATCTTTCTGGATAAATTATTCCAGTCCCCTATTCCTCTTCCTATAAACGAATATAATAATAATAACAATAATAATAATAATAATAATAATAATAATAATAATAATAATAATAATAATAATTGTACCGGGAGATACACCTCTACGCCGCACATTTAAAACTTGCGCCTAAAGGAACTCCTCCACAGGAGAAACACTGAACTTGAAACTAGACCTACTTAAACTTTTACTCAGAAGATGTCACTACCGTAATTTTTGTTATTGTGAAATTTCCAGTACTGTGTGAATTTCAACTCGTTTTGTTTTCCATTGATCAAGAAGTGTGGACATTCTCTCATAGATGTCACTCCAAAAAAATCAATGATCATGCACCCTGGTGCGAAGTGAAGGAACCTTTTGAAGAAATTTTGTATTCATAAGTTTTTTCTTTACTAAATTTCGTTCATTCATTTTGGGTTGGCAATATTTATCTTTTCTTTCCGCCTGTTTTGAATCCAACCAATCAAGAATTTCTGTAATTAATTTCCAACCAATCCTGTATTTCTTCTTCGATTCTGTGGTCCACTTTTAAATTTGACCAATAACATTCTGTAGGTGTGTCTTGATTATTCATGAAAGGTCTCGAACCTTCCCCGAGGGTTTATAAACCGCGGATTTTCACGTCTCTTGGCCATTTGATCAACATCTAACTTAGTGAATGTGTCAAGCAGGAGGCGGGAGGCGCCTCTTTCATCAAGCAACGGGTCTTCAACAAGGTAATGGCCAGTTAACATCTTTATTTCTTACTAGCTCCGCAGTTTAACCTGAGAGAAAGGTCCGAAACCTTAAACATGTAACTAACTTCTCTAAAATGTAATTCTCCGTTCGGCTCGTGTAAAATTTCATAAATCTTTAACTGTAAACCGGGGATAGAGAGTGATATTCCCTCTCGAGCTCCCATTCATCTTGGTTTGAGGTACCGCATTTGTTTTCGCAATGTATTAAAGTGATTTCCATCCTTCTACCTCAGTAGTTTGGGATTAGCCCCTGTTTCGTTGGCCAAGTGCCCTATAGGTCTGTAAATGTTTGTTGTATTGGAGCCGTTTATTGAACCTGTTCTTTTTCACTAAGGCTCCGTAGGTTGAGTAATAGATACCTCTATTACAAATACCTCTGTGTAATAAGATGGCTATTTGTTAATAGTGCCTTGTACGGCCAGTGATTATTAAATTTTCATATTTTGTTGCCTGGAATAGGCTTGAGAACTGAGAGCGCGTGAGCTCTTTTTCAAGTGTTGTAAAATTGCCTCTGGAAGGCCTGAGACTGCAATTTTGGGAGCAAGTGCTTCAGGTATTAGGGGATTTCTGCCCTTAAGTAAAGTTATGATCTTTGTAAAGTTGAGTGTGTAGCTCAGGAATTGTTAAGTGAGAGCTTGAAGCCCAAGTTCTGTTTATACCACCAATCTTGGGTTTCCTAGACTTGTTTATTGCTACTGGTACCTGTTACATTGTTATTTGTTGATTTTTTAAAAGAAAAAATATAACATTTGTTAAAGTTTTAAATTAACTTTGATTTTATAGTTAGACCCATTCACCCCGGCACCTTCTCTCACCTCTGCTGGTCCACAGAAAACCCCGTAATAATAATAATAATAATAATAATAATAATAATAATAATAATAATAATAATAATAATAATAATTGTTGCCGTGCTTTGGTGGATCAGCAGAGGTGAAAGAAGGTGCGGGCTGGAATCTGGAATAGGTATAACTGCAAGTCCAAAAGATGAATTTAAAATTTAAATAAAGGTTATATTTTCAACAGAAAAAAATATTTAACAACTTTTCACTAGGTGAAATAACAATGAAACTTCAGGTACAATAATAATTTTACAATCGAAAGCACAAGTTACGAGGTCTTTACAAATTCTGGGTTTCGTGCCCCAAGTTACAATTCCTGAGCCCTCAGCTCACAACCACAAATTACCAAAGGGCAGAAAACCCCTCATTACACGGAGCACTTGCTCCTCACTTTCAACCTCAAGCCTCCCAGAGGAACTTTTCAAACCCAAGAAAGAGCTGAGCCGCTCTCAATTTTTCAAGCCTATTAAAGGCATTACCTAGACTTCAAAATTCACTGCCATCAAGGCACAACTTACAAATATAAACAGGGGTATCTCGTACCCAATCTACTGGGCCTTCGTGGAAAAAGAACAAATTAATTAAATGGCCCCAAAATACCAAGATGAATGGAGGCGTGAACTTGCACTCCTACATGAAGCTTGTTAAAACCTAAGTGGCGCTAGGCCGATAAGCAGGGGCTATTCCCATACTATGGAGGTGACACGTATACAGAGTAAATTTAACACATCAAGAAGGAATAGAAGAACGGTTACAAAAACGTAGTCACCTCAAATTCAAGATGAAGGGGAGCTCGAGAGGGTAAGGCACACTCTATCCCCGATTTACAGTAAAGTTATATGAAAATTTTTTCCAAGACCGGAAAGATTTTACATGTTTCAATGGATTGTTTACATATTAAAGGTTTCGGACCTGCCCCGAGGGTTAAACTGATGAGCTAGCAAGAAATAAAGATGTTAAAAGGCCATTACCTTGTTGAAGAACGGCTGCCTGAAGAAAGAGGCGTTTCCCTCCCCTTGCTACATATCCACACACTGAGCTAGATGTTGTTGAAGTGGCCAAGAGCCGTGAAAATCAGCAGTTTTTAAACCCTTGTGGAAGGTTCGAGACCTTTCATGAATAATTAAGACACACCCACTCAACTTTATTGGGTAGCAAAAGTTATACACCAACATCGAAGAAGAAAGACACTATTGGTCAAAAATTAATTAAAGATATTCGGGATTGGCTGAGTTCAAAACTGGCGGAAAGAAAGATTAATATTGCCAACAAAAAAATGGAAGAACAAAATTTAGTAAAGACAAACTTTCGAATACAAAATTTCTTCAAAAATTTCCTTCCCTTCGCACCAGGGTGCATGATCATAGTTCTTTAGTAGAGACATCTGTCAGAGAAGGTCCACACTTCTTGATCAACCAAAAAAAAAAAAAAAAAAATCGGAATACACACAGTGGCATCTTCTGAGGAACTGTTGGATTAATGCAGTTGTTAAAGTTTCTCCGGTAGGAAGTAATTTAAGGCGGAAAATTCAAATGTGCGGCGGATAGGTGTACCAACCGGTACAGTAATAATAATAATAATAATAATAATAATAATAATAATAATAATAATGTTATTTGCTTTATGTCCTAATAACTACTTTTATGGTTTTCGGAGACGCTGAGGTGCCGAAATTTAGTTACGCTGGAGTTCTTTTACGTGCCAGTAAATCTACCGACACGAGGTTGACGTATTTGAGCACCTTCAAATACCACCGGACTGAGCCAGAATCGAACCTGCCAAGTGGGGGTCAGAGGGCCAGCGCCTCAACCTTCTGAGCCATTCAGCCCGGCATAAACGGATATTTTCCCCAGTTTGTGTCCTTGAATTCCAGCCTTATCCTCACATGTGACTGCCCCATGAATTTTATGTGATCACTGCAAAAATAACTAAGTGGACCTTATCTTCCAGTCGGTTATGTTTCCGAGGGGAGGATTTCTAGAGAGATTTCGACTATTCTTCTCTGAAGAGTCACAAGATGTACAGCGTCCAGACCCTGGCTCATCAGAATGTCAAGAACAGCATACAGATGAGGAATCACAACCAGTGCCTAAACAAACGCAGGAACAAAAACCTCTATTAAAAAATAGGTACCGGGCGAGTTGGCAGTGCGGTTAGGAGCGCGCAGCTGTGAGCTTGCATCCGGGAGATAGTGGGTTCGAGCCCCACTGTCGGCAGCCCTGAAGATGGATTTTGGTGGTTTCCCATTTTCACACAAGGCGAATGCTCGGGCTGTTCCTTAATTAAGGCCACGGCAGATTCCTTCCCACTCCTAGGCCTTTCCTTTCCCATCGTTGCCATAAGACCTATCTGTGTCGGTGCGACGTAATGCAAGTTGCAAAAAAAAAAAAAAAAAAAAAAAAGAGGTACAACTAAAATTAATTCAAGGTTTTCTTTTTTCCATTTATACCAAATGCTATTTTATATATATATTCTACATATAAAATGTATGGCAATTCCATTAAATTGTGCACATTGTTAATCTGTTTTTCAAGCCTCCGTGGCTCAGGCGGCTGCACGTCGGCCTCTTACTAGTGGGTTCCGTCGTTACAATCCCGGTCAATCTATGTGAGATTTTTGCTGGACAAAACGCAGGCGGGGCAGGTTTTTCTTCGGGTACTCGAGTATTTCCTGTCATTTTTCATTCCAACAACACTCTTCAATATCATAGCATTTCACCTGTCAGTCGTTAATCATTGGCACAGAGGACTGCGACAGGCTTCAGCGGCCACGGCCGACTGGATTGCTCGCTACGCTCCTAGCTAGAGCGACGCATCAAGTCGGCCGCGCAGCAGCCGGCCCATTTCCTATCCTTGCCGCTGGATGGGAGCTTCATTCATCCGATTCCCGATCCGGTTAAACAGGAAACAGGTTGTGGAATCTCATTTTCATTAATCTGTTTTGGTTAGTTATGTTAATTATACCTATAGGACGTGTTATTTAGACATGCCTGCCGTGTATTAAGCCGAAAATTTCCTAGGTATGGTAAGCTAGTTTTTCTAGAAATGAAGGTTTTTGAAGTTCGAAATTCAGAGCTATATATTTTATACTCAATTTTCAATTCTGAAACAAAGTAAGAAACACTTCGTACTGGGCGAGTTTGCCGTGCGGTTAGGAGCGTGCAGCTGTGAGCTCGCATCCGGGAGATAGTGGGTTCGAACCCCAATGTCGGCAGCCCTGAAGATAGTTTTCCGTGGTTTCCCATTTTCACACCAGGCAAATGCTGGGACTGTACCTTAATTAAGGCTGTCCCTGGACATCCAGGAGTCAAACGGGATGAAACGATCGGTACAGCGTACAATGTTGAATGCTCTTACTTGCGACTCCTACTTCACGAATTTCGAGAGCCTACTTGCTTTAATAATAGTCATCTTAAAAATGTGTTAAGTCTGGTTCATCTTACTTATCAGTCTGAGTGCCGAGCGTTGGACTTATTGGAGGATGATACTGACCGGATCCCACTCTGGAAGGAAATCGCCATTTCTGACTCACCTTACAAACTCCGAGAACTTTTTGCTATCGTTTTGGTGTGTTTTTATTGGCAGATCCTTTGAGACTTTAGAAAAATCACAGGTGCCCTTTCCGTGTATAAAGAAGAGACGTGGAGGTGAATTTCAAGAGCTTGGCACTGAACAGACATTGTTTACAACAAAATGCTTAGTACATTTAGAAAACGTAGTATTCTCAGTGTCTAATCAGTCACTTCAGCAGTTTGGTTTCCTGTCAAAGTCAAATCATCTAAATGAAGTTAGCGTCAATCCAGAATACCTGAGAAAAATTTGTCACGACGTAGTCCAACTTTCTCAATTAATTGCTCAAACCGTAACTAAACTTAATCATCATCATCATCTGTTTACCCTCCAGGTTCGGTTTTTCCCTCGGACTTAGCGAGGGATCCCACCTCTACCGCCTCAAGAGCAGTTTCCTGGAGCTTCAGACTCTTGGTCGGGGGATACAACCGGGGAGTATGACCAGTAACTCGCCCAGGCGGCCTCACCTGCTATGCTGAACAGGGGCCTTGTGGAGGGATGGGAAAATCGGAAGGGATAGGCAAGGGAGAGGGAAGGAAGCGGCCGTGGCCTTAAGTTAGGTACCATCCCGGCATTCGCCTGGAGGAGAAGTGGGAAACGACGGAAAACCACTTCCAGGATGGCTGAGGTGGGAATCGAACCCACCTCTACTCAGTTGACCTCCCGAGGCTGAGTGTACCCCGTTCCAGCCCTCGTACCACTTTTCAAATTTCGTGGCAGAGCCGGGAATCGAACCCGGGCCTCCGGGGGTGGCAGCTAATCACGCTAACCACTACACCACAGAGGCGGGCACTAAACTTAATACCGAACAAAATAAAGTTTATCAAGAGATCATTAATAGCATTGGTTCAGATTATGGACAGCTTTTCTTTCTAGACGTTCCAGGTAGAACAGGTAAAACGTTTTTGATAAGTCTGTTGCTTACCAGTGTATGAAAAATCGAGAATTTAGCAATAACTGTAGCTTCATCACGTAGAGCTCCGACTTTGTTGGACGGTGGGAATACTGCAGATTCTGCTTTCAAATTGCCTTTTTACTTGCATTTCTCTGAAACTACCATGTGTGATTTTTCAAAACGGAGTGATACTGCTCAGGTATTTAAAGACTGAAATTGATAGTTTGGGATGAGGGTATGATGGCTCACAATGAAGGAATTGAAACGTTAGACAGGACTCTCCAGGACATTCGGAATAGTAAACTTATGATGGGTGAGATGACTGTACTACTGACCGGCGACTTCCGGCAGACACTACCTGTCGTGCCACGAGGCACACGTGCGGATAGGGTAAAAGCCAGCCTCAAGTCATTATACCTGTGGGCTGAAGTCCAACTCCTGTCCTTACGAGTCAAAATGAGGGGCAATCTCAAAAGCGACACAGAAGAGTTTTCCAATTTACTTCTTGAAATTACTGATGGAAGGTTAAAGGGTGAAGTTGGAAAAGTCAATTTTCCTGTAAATTTCTGTGAAATTCCTAAAGATCAGACAATTTTATGTGACCAATTTTAATCTGGTCTGACCAATTCACACTTTAAAGACCCGAACTGGCTTAAGGAGGGAGCTATTTTCATGCCTAAGCACGACGCTACAGCAACTATCAATGATTCGTTATTGGACAAACTTCCTACTAAGATATGGGGATATGAAGTTGTAACAATTTCTTTAAAGCCTTAGTTGAATGACAGATGAACCACTACAGTATATCATTGTACACAGACAAGTCACTTGAACAAGATTTGTGTTCGACATTCAAAGGGAGAGTGAAATTGCAGCCACCGTACTATGATGGCAGAGCTGTTCACACCCACCCCTCTCTAACCCCAGAGATTATCCCATTCATCTCGGTATTTAAAGTACAAATTAGTCAGTGGTTTTAGCCAGTGGAAAGACAACGGTAAGATTGAACGGCGGAAAAATCAAAGTCAAAAACATCAATCTTGAGCATTCACAAACATTAACTTCATGTTACGTTTTAAGTAGTGTATAAAATAGAAAAAGTGCTCACTTCATATTTTGTTTCAGTGATCCTGCCACAGAGCACAGTATTGCGCTCTGCGATGTAAGACGCTGTGAAGAAGAAGTTAATTTTGCGAGCAACTTTTGTATGAAGATTTAAGTCTGTGGACTCCGTGGTGGAGTTAGAGGTCTTGGTCCGCTACTCTGTGGAGTTCCTCCACACTTTAAATCCACCAGGTATTCCACCTCACAGCCTCAATCTGGAAGTCGGAGCACCGATGATGCTGCTACGGAATCTAATATCACCTAAGGTTTTTAAAGGCATCAGGCTGCAAGAGAAGTCTTTACATAGTAACGTGATCGAAGCAACCATCTTCACTGGATGGAATGTGGAGAAACAGTTTCATCCCCCGCATTCCTTTGATTTCCTCCGACTACCATTTCTTATTCAAGGGACTGCAATTTCTCGTAAAACTACGCTTCGCATTGATGACAAACAAATCTCACAAACAGTCTTTAAAAGTTGCTAGTACAGAGTTAAGGAATGACTGTTTTTCACACAGCCAATTTTACGTACCTTTACAAGGGAGTCTGCCATTATTATAATAACTACGCAATTCAATTGTGACTGGCAGTAGTCAAAGGGGACTGCCATTAGAATGAAAACTCCCCGAACCGGACTTTACATGACAAAGTCATATAGTGAGCCACCTTCCCGCTTCCCCCAACCAGTGGTGTTTCGCCGGTAACGCTAAGAGCCATGAAATTTGAAGACAACAAACTCACATGTGGAATACTTTACCTAGAATTCCGGATATAATTGTGGAATTATGTAGCAAGGCACGGGTACATCAGCTAGTATGATTACATACTGCAAAAATATAGAGTTGTGAAATACTAGCTGTCGTGACCCTTCGTTAACGGGTTAGTGTTTTAATTTCAGCACTAATGCCAGTAATGCTATCTAACGGAGATTAGGAAACTGAAGAAGAGAGAGAACACACCTAAAAGTCAGTGTACTATCCGCGTCTGATGAGAAGTTGTGGCACCGGGCGAGTTGTCTGTGCGGACAGGTGCGCGCAGTTGTAAGATTGCATCCGGGAGATAGTACGTTCGAACCCCACTGCCGACAGCCCTGAAGATGGTTTTCCGTGGTTTCCGATTTTCACACCAGGCAAATGCTGAGGCCGTATCTTACTTAAGGCCACGGCAGCTTCCTTCCCACCGTCGCTATAAGACCTATCTGTGTCGGCATGACGTAAAACAAATTGTAAAAAAAATGTCGCGGGAGCTTGTAGGTACCGCACGAATAACAGATACTACACTCTTAGCTACAAACATCAGTCGTGACAGACAAAGCGAGCTCTCTGAATCAATGCATAATTATTATCAAACTCTTTATTACGCATCCATATAGTAAACGCTTCAACAAGAAGAAAAAACTGCTTTGTGGCCTGCTAGAGAAAGATCTGAGGAAGAGACTTGCAGGGTGTTAGCTCTATATGGCGCTGAAACATGGATATTAAGGAAGGAAGAACAGAGAAAAATAGACACATTTGAGATGCAGATTTGGTGAAGAATTGAAGGAGTAAAGTGGGAAGATAAAATATCAAATGAGGAAGTTCTGAAGAGAGTGGGAGAAGTGAGGAGCATGCTGACCGTAATCCAAAATAGGGAGAAAAATTGGATAGGGCATAATCTAAGACACAACACTTTACTAAGAGTAGCAATCGAAGGAATGATAAAAGGAAAACGAGGAAGGGGAAGGAGACGATACCAGTTACTAGACAGCATTAGAAAAAGAAAGGAAGATTATGCAGAAGTGAAGAAAAGGGCACAAGATCGAGAGATATGAAGGTCACAGCCATGACTGGACCTGCCGAATGGCAGAACAACCTATAATGATGATGATAGTAAATGTGTAACTAATGCACAAATGCACTAGCACTTTGAATCTGCACGGCAGCACCTCAATTCGCAACAGTCGCCGCGGACGGAACAGACGTTTATTGCCAGACTTTAAGATTTGAGATAAGCGCATGAGTGGCAGCCATGTTTAGCCCCTCGTATCTCGTACCCCTCCAGGGGGCTTAGGCCATTGTAGGACATCGCATTTTTTTTCTTCTGGCTCCGCAATATTAGGGAATTCGTGGCTTAGACTTCCCTACCCCCACTGCCTGAAATAATTCCTGTTCCCCTCCTTCTAGATTGATAGTTTCTTTACATTTTCTTTCTCATTTCAAGAGTCATCTCCATTATCGTCCTGATTACTGCAGAGCAATGACCACATGGTTTCATAATTTATAGAATTATCACAACAACCATCAGTTATTACGTTACCATGACGACTCTACATTATTTCCACATGAGCGTTGCTCAATATTGACGGAGTTAGCGATAAAATTGTACATTTATTTATGTATGACTGGAAACAGGCTGTGGATTTTCATTACATCTCATGCCGCAAAATACAGGGTTATTCACCTAAGATGTTACAAGGAAATAAAGTCTAAACCATTAAAGATATTGTATATCTGTTCTCATATTCGTAAATGATACCCGGGGGCTTGTAAAATAATGTGCTGCGTATTTTCAAGGGATGATTAATAACCGAGATATTAATACTAACTCCATATTTTTAAATGGAACGGCACAAATTCATATAGCATTTTCAAAATCGGACAGTTACTTTTTGAGATATAAATTAGAACATCATGCGCAGTTTTGCATGCCGCATCAGACAGCGTGCAGTCGGGCAACGATATATTGACGCGCAAGCACTTTCCTGGGTGTGATTTCAGCCACAGAATGGATACCAGGAATGTAAGCATATCGTACACATGTAATGGGTTTGCAAAGTGTGTATGACAGGCTAACTCATGACATTACAAGGAGGGTTGATGTTTTTAAAAGGAATAAAATAATTACTTTGACTTCAAAGGAAAGGTACGAGGTAGGCAATCTTTGAAAACGTGCCTCTCAGTGATCCGCATACACAATGTTTCTATTTAATTATATGCTCAAAATCTGTGATGACACGTCGCATGAGATCCTTTAATTTCCCTTCCCCGCTGTATGTTCGCCAGTCATGCAATAACGTTGCACACCCAGGGTATGTTACGGTACATCACATTATGTGCCCGGTATCCGTTCTGTGGCTGGAATGAATGCAAGGAAACAGCTTGCGTGCCAATACGTCCTTGGCTAACCGCACGCTGTCTGATGCGGCACGCAAAAGCCCACATGCGGTTTTTATTGATAACGCAAAACGTAACCGTCCGGTTTTGAAAATAACGCATTTCTGAACTTGTAGGCAGTTTAACTTTTAGGTCAGCTGAATGTATTCGTGCCGTTCCATTTAAAAATATGGAGATAGTATCAATATCTTGGTTTTTAATCACCCCATGAGAATAAGTAGCACAATATTTTACAAGCCCCTGGGTATCATTTACGAATATGAAAACAAAATATCGATATTTTTAATGGTTTAGATGTTATTTCCGTGTAACATCTTAGGTCTGATGCCGCCCTGTATATGCAATCTAAAAGATTGGAAATGAATATTTGTATAAGATATCTTATATGTAACTTTCAAAAAAAAAAAAAAAAAAAAAAAACTTTTCAGAGATATTTGGAGGAAGTTTATGAAGATGTAATAATGGTGAATATCTCAGTTATTATTCGGCGTACAGTATATTCACGCGAGAAATAAAATAATGTCAATTATATTTTGCACATTTTACACTGTGTGCAGTTTTAAGATACTGCCAGTGTTAACGGAGAAATGTCCGGCTCCATGGCTAAATGTTTAGCATGATGGCCTTTGGCCACAGGGGTTCCGGGTTCAATTCCCGGTAGGGTCGGGAAATTTAACCATCATTGGTTAATTTCGCTGGCACGAGGGCTGGGTGTATGTGTCGTCTTAATCATAATTTCATCACGACGCGCAGGTCGCCTAAGGAAGTGAAATCAAAAGACCTGCACCTGGCGAGCCGAACATGTCCTCGGACACTCTCGGTGCTAGAAGCCATACGCCATTTCTTTCAACAGAGAAATGTGAAACTTCCTCTCTTGTTCCCCTCTGTAAGTTATTCCTACCCCACAGTGTACTAATTTAGTAATATACAGCTTAGTCCTCAACTCATCTGTCCTAGAAAACAGAGTTCAGATAAATACTGTGGAGCATTTTCTTCTGTGAGTTCGAATAAATAAATAAATAAATAAATAAATAAATAAATAAATAAATAAATAAATAAATAAATAAATAAATAAATAAATAAATAAATAAATAAATAAATAAATAAATAAATAAATGAAACGGAACCTTATTTTGGCTGTTCTACATCCAATCTGAGATAAATGCGAAATATGAGGCAATATTTTCTAGTTCGCAGATAAATATACAATTTTATTTGTAAAACTAAGTGTTAGGTAAATTTAATCCCTGTAGTAGACTTTGCCTTGTAGGTTGGCAGCTGTATAAAATGGGTACATTATTAAAAATACAAGATGTCGGAAGGCTTAGTTCACATTTATTTCATGGTCCTCGCAGCCCGGATGAACTTGCCTCGAACTCCTACAATCCACCGTCCTATGTAAGGTAATTAACGCAACCATTGGATTACAGTCACCTAAGTATAAAATTTCATGATTCTGTTCGAATTCAAACGAATATTAGATGCTTTACCAAGTTAACCTAGCACAAACTTCGCCCAAAGTTCACAACTTATCAAGGAACTTGCAGCTAGGTTATGGTACAACTAGCGCTACCTTTCGCCCAAAGTCATAACTTCTTACAAGGTCCACGACCGTCCACTGCTATAACTACCCTGGCTAGTACCATCTATTAACAAATTTACGAACTTTTGTAAAATTTTGTAATTAGTTCCTACTTACACTTCCGTTCATCCAGAAAGTTACGTGTTACCTCGGAATAATTATTATCCACTACACTGTGCATGTTTGTGGTTACTGGGTTACTGTAGTCACGTCCTAGTTCGTGAACCATGGGCAACGGCTGAGTGGCCTAGTAATTGGTCCTGAGAGTCAGGATACCGGTTGCTATGGAATGGGAATGGGCATCTCGGACATATTCTGAGTCATGGCTCTCCTTGTGCTCAGGCGGCTAGGACTACACAATTCACCGGTGGTCCATAACCCGTTAGAGGAGAGATCCTCACTTGGACTATGTGCAAGTAGGGTCGCATCCTGTTTCATGAATTTACCGAGCTCAGAACATTTTAAGCAAGCCTCGGAGCTATGGGAGTAATGGAGTCCCACTCCCATTTGACAGGCGTGGGACTCCTTGGAAACAACTTGGCGAACGAAATGGAATTGGATGGGAGCTATCAATATTAATGGGGCTTATGGAAGAAAGAAAGTAGAACTGGCTGAGTCAGCAAAGAGGATGTATCTGGATGTGCTAGGAGTAAGTGATATTCGGGTAAGGGGAGATAATGAGGAAAAGATAGGAGATTATAAAGTGTACTTGACGGGTGTTAGAAAGGAAAGGGGAGAATCTGGGGTAGGGCTCTTTATCAGGAATACCATTGCACGCAACATAGTTTCTGTTAGGCACGTAAATGAGCGAATGATGTAGGTAGATTTGTCAGTTGGAGGAATTAGGACAAGAATTGTGTCCGTGTATTCACCATGTGAGGGTGCAGATGAGGATGAAGTGGACTTTTATGAAGCATTGAGTGACATCTTGATCAGGGTCAACAGCAAGGATAGAATAGTTCGAATGGGCGATTTCAATGCGAGAGTTGGGAATAGAACTGAAGGTTACGAAAGGGTGATTGGTAAATGTGGAGAAGATATGGAAACTAATGGGAATGGGAAGCGTTTGCTGGACTTCTGTGCTATTATGGGTTTAGCTGTTACGAATACATTCTTCAAGCATAAGGCTATTCACCGCTAACCATGGGAGGCTAGGGGTACCAGATCCATAATAGACTATATCTTAACAGACTTTGAATTCAGGAAATCTGTTAGGAATGTACGAGTTTCTCGCGGATTTTTCGATGATACAGACCACTATCTGATCTGTAGTGAACTATCTCTAGGCCTAGGGTAGAGAAATCGAAATCTGTCTGCAAACGAATAAGGGTAGAAAATCTCCAGGACGAGGGAATTAGACAGAAGTACATGGATATGATTAGTGAGAAGTTTCTAACAGTAGACAGTTAGCAGGTTCAGGATATAGAAAGTGAATGGGTGGCATACAGGGATGCTGTAGTAGAAACAGCAAGGGAATGCCTAGGACCAACTGTGTGTAAAGATGGGAAAAGGCGAACATCTTGGTGGAATGATGAAGTGAGAGCAGCCTGTAAACGTAAAAGGAAGGCTCATCAGAAATGGCTCTAAACAAGGGCCGAGGCAGACAGGGATTGGTACGTAGATGAAAGAAACAGAGCGAAACAAATAGTTGTTGAATCCAAAATAAGTCATGGGAAGATTTTGGTAATAACCTGGAAAGGCTAGGTCAAGCAGCAGGGAAACCTTTCTGGACAGTAATAAAGAATCTTAGGAAGGGAGGGAAAAAGGAAATGAACAGTGTTTTGAGTAATTCAGGTGAACTCGTAATAGATCCCAGGGAATCACTGGAGAGGTGGAGGGAATATTTTGAACATCTTCTCAATGTAAAAGGAAATCATCCTGATGGTGTTGCAAACAGCCAAGATCATGGGGAGGAGTAAAATGATGTTGGTGAAATTATGCTTGAGGAAGTGGAAAGGATGGTAAGAAAACTCCATTGTTATAAGGCAGCAGGAATAGATGACATTAGACCTGAAATGGTGAAGTATAGTGGGAAAACAGGGATGAAATGGCTTCATAGAGTAGTAAAATTAGCATGGAGTGTTGGTAAGGTACCTTCAGATTGGACAAAAGCAGTAATTGCACCTATCTATAAGCAAGAGAACAGGAAGGATTCCAACAACTATCGAGGTATCTCACTGATTAGTATACCAGGCAAAGTATTCACTGGCATCTTGGAAGGGAGGGTGCGATCAATCGTTGAGAGGAAGTTGAATGAAAACCAGTGTAGTTTCAGACCACAGAGAGGCTGTCAGGATCAGATTCTCAGTATGCGCCAGGTAATTGAAAAATGCTACGAGAGGAATAGGCAGTTGTGTTTATGTTTCGTAGATCTAGAGAAAGCATACGACAGGGTACCGAGGGAAAATATGTTCACTATACTGGGGGACTATGGAATTAAAGGTAGATTATTGAAATCAATCAAAGGCATTTATGTTGACAATTGGGCTTCAGTGAGAATTGATGGTAGAATGAGTTCTTGGTTCAGGGTACTTACAGGGGTTGGACAAGGCTGTAATCTTTCACCTTTGCTGTTCGTAGTTTACATGGATCATCTGCTGAAAGGTATAAAATGGCAGGGAGGGATTCAGTTAGGTGGAAATGTAGTAAGCAGTTTGGCCTATGCTGACGACTTGGTCTTAATGGCAGACTGTGCCGAATGCCTGCAGTCTAATATCTTGAAACTTGAAAATAGATGCAATGAGTATGGTATGAAAATTAGCCTCTCGAAGACTAAATTGATGTCAGTAGGTAAGAAATTCAACAGAATTGAATGTCAGATTGGTAATACAAAGCTAGAACAGGTCGATAATTTCAAGTATTTAGGTTGTGTGTTCTCCCAGGATGGTAATATAGTAAGTAAGATTGAATCAAGGTGTAGTAAAGCTAATGCAGTGATCTCGCAGTTGCGATCAACAGTATTCTGTAAGAAGGAAGTCAGCTCCCAGACGAAACTATCTTTACATCGGTCTGTTTTCAGACCAACATTGCTTTACGGGAGTGAAAGCTTGGTGGACTAAGGATATCTTATTCATAAGTTAGAAGTAACATACATGAAAGTAGCAAGAATGATTGCTGGTACAAACAGGTGGGAACAATGGCAGGAGGGTACTCGGAATGAGGAAATAAAGGCTAATTTAGGAATGAACTCGATGGATGAAGCTGTACGCATAAACCGGCTTCGGTGGGTGGATCATGTGAGGTGAATGGAGGAGGATAGGTTACCTAGGAGAATAATGGACTCTGCTATGGAGGGTAAGAGAAGTAGAGGGAGACCAAGACGACGATGGTTAGACTCGGTTTCTAACGATTTAAAGATAAGAGGTATGGAACTAAATGTGGCCACAACACTAGTTGCAAATCGAGAATTGTGGCGACGTTTAGTAAATTCTTGCTTGCAGACTGAACGCTGAAAGGCATAACAGTCTATAATGGTAATGTATGTATGTATGTATGTATGTATGTATGTATGTATGTATGTATGTATGTATGTATGTATGTATGTATGTATGTACACTGTGGTAACCTATCGAAATCTTACTCATTTTATAGCACCACGATATTCTATAAATATGGAAGACTCCAACAAACGAACATTAATCAAAAGGAGAGGAACCTTGAAGGCTTGTGTAACTGTAACTCGCATTCAACACTTCGTTGAGTCGGAAATAAATTCTGCCGATATCAACCTCATTCAGATTAAATTAAAGAGATTGCTCTCCACCAACGAAGGATTCAAGCAAATTCAAAGCCAACTAGTGTCGTATGAAGAAGAAAATGAGGAATCTTACACGATCTACCGAGAAGAATCCGAAGACTCAATCGACTTGCTGGAGGCTAAATTAAGGAAGGACATCAATCTACAAAACATGTCAGGTAATGTTGAAGTGTTCACTCAGCCATCACATGACATGCCTAGAAATATCAAATTACCGAAAATAAATCTCTCTACCTTTAGTGGGACTCTAATTACCTGGCTGCATTTTTTTAAAGACACGTTTGAAGGCCTCGTGGTCAACAATAATGACCTATTAAACATAGAGAAGTTCCACTATTTATTATCCTCTCCGAAAGGCGAAGCCAAGGACACTATAAGAAATATCAGCATTTCTGACGCCAACTTTCAAGTACCGTAGCCTACAACATTCTGCTCAATCGTTAACATTCACCCAAATTAATTGCAGTTCAACACATTAGACAAATTACGGAAACTTCACATAAAATAGGTTCAACGGAGAGTGAAATACGCAAACTGATCAATATATTTAAGGGCAGTATAGATGCTCTTAATGCCCTAAACGCCCAACGAAGTATCCTAGATTTACTTCTTAATGAACTCCTACTCTCTCGACTAGACAAAAAACTAAGGTTAGAATTTGAAAAGGAGCATTCTCATTCCGATGCAGTTAAATTCGAGGAGCTCATTAGTTTCTTGGAGAGACGCTGTCAGACACTACAACTCTGCTCTTCTACCCAACCACCTGCAGTCAGTCTTAACAATTATCCTAAATCAGCGTCACGCTTGATAACACAACAACAATCATACATCTCGACAGCAGAGAGATGTTACATCTGCTCAGACGAGCACAGATTTCCTCAATTTCAGTTCTGATGGAAGGTTCAAATTGATCAAAGATAGTAAGCACTGCAGTAACTGCCTTAGTCCATTACACACTTGGAAAGCATGCAGATCCAATACCGCATGTAAAGTATGCAAGAAATACCACCACACGTTGCTACACCAAAACGATCAGAATAAGGAAAACCTAACATAAACAACACTATGGCACAAAACCCACAAGGTAACGACACACTTCAATCGTCGTATCAATCTCTCAGAAGTACGCCAAACACTCAGGTTCTTCTAAGCAGAGTCATGGTTAAAATCAAGGACTCAAACGGAAGATATCATTGCATGCGAGGCGTATTAGATAGCGGTTCCCAAAGCAACTTCATATGCGAACAGGCGGTACAACAACTTAAGAAGAAAAGAACTGTTATATCCCTGAAAGCATTCGGTGAACTGACATCCGAAGCTGATTCATCAGTAAACGTAGAAGTGCACTCGACGATCAGTGACTTTCATTTCAATATGGAATGTATACTACTATCTAGGATAACTGGCAATATCCCTGCATCAAACATCGACCTCAAGGAAAGGAATATCCCAAAGGATGCCATCCTCGCTGATCCAGATTTCCACCTCCCTCAGGGTACTCACTTACTAATCGGAGCTCAGTTCTTTTTGCATCTCTTGAAGGAGGGGAGGAAATTTCGCTCAGGATATCCAACACTGCAGAACACTCAGCTAGGGTGGATTCTAAGCGGGGAGTATCCACGGGAAATGAATAAAGGAAAAGACAATGAGCAAAGATCTAATTCATTCTTCATTAGGTCTGATCTCAGTCTTAAGAATCAAATACAACGATTCTGGTCCATAGAGGAAATAAGTCGTGAAATTCGTTCACCAGAGCATGCGGAATGTGAGAAAAAATTCATCGATATCACCTTAAAGGATGCGAGTGAAAGATATGTAGTAGAACTACCCATGAGAAAGGAAATTAACCTAGGAAGCTCAAAGGAGATTGCAAGACAACGCTTTCATTTCCTGGAGAGAAAATTGCAAGTGCAGAGCGACCTTTGTCAAGATTATATCGAGTTTATGAGGGAATATGAAGCACTTGGACACATGGTCGAACTTCAACCAAATTCCACACTAAGACAAACAGAATATTACCTTCCTCATCACGCGGTTCACAAGCATTCGAGCAGTACTACCAAGACAAGGGTGGTTTTTGATGCCTCTGCAAGAACCGACAATGGCGTGGCACTAAATGACATTTTAATGGTAGGACCAACAGTACAAGACGACTTATGCTCATTGGTCATGAGGTTTCGTACGCATAGAATAGCCTTTACAGCTGACACAGAGAAAATGTACCGACAAATAAGAGTGCACCCAAAACACCAACCCCCGCAATGCATATTATGGCGAGAAAGCCCTCAGGACGAACTAAAATCCTACGCCCTCACTACCGTCACATATGGCACATCATCAGCAGCTTACTTAGCTACAAGATGCCTGGTACAGCTGGCTACGGATGAAGCAACCAGATTCCCTCGAGCGGCTTCAGTCCTTCGCCATGATTTTTATGTGGATGATTGCATCTCAGGAACAGATACTTTGGATGAAGCTCCAAGGTTGCGAATCGAACTTCAAGACCTTCTTCAGCTTGGAGGATTTCCGTTGAGAAAGTGGTGCACAAATAGCCCAGAACTCCTTGAATCAATCCCAGAGAACTTAAGAGAATATAAACATTCATTGAGTGACACTGAGAGCAACGTAGTAAAGCCGTTGGGTTTAACTTGGCACCCTTCATCGGACCAATTTCAAATCAACTGTAGCCTGAAGCCACATCAATCGATTTCAAGGGAATCCAAGTGCTCAAAACGTATGGTGCTGTCCATAATATCATCAATATTTGACCCACTAGGGCTGATAACTCCCGTAGTTGTTCTCTTCAATGTCTTCATGCAACGCCTGTGGCAAGAAGGTTCAGGATGGGATGATCAACTACTCGGGAACTTGCTCGATACCTGGATTGACCTATATCAACAAAAACCACTACTTAATAATTTCTAAATTCCAAGACTGGTCCTCAGTGAAGGGATAGTGAAGAATATCGAGATACATGGCTTCTGCGATGCTTCACAGACTGCTTACGGGGCTGCCATGTACATAAGATCTGTTAACCACAAAGCCGAGGTTCTCACGAAACTTCTTTGTGCAAAATCAAGGGTTGCACCTCTAAAACAAGTTTCAATTCCCCGTCTTGAATTATGTGGTGCCTTAATTTTGGCTCGCCTCGTCAAGAAAATGCTTGAAACTCTACGCACTACCCCTGATGGTGTACTACTTTGGACTGATTCAGCAATTGTATTAGCTTGGTTACGCGCATGTCCTACAAAATGGAAAACATTCGTGGCCAACAGGGTGGCAGAAATTCAAGACACTGTACCAGTCTCCCATTGGGGTCATGTTGGATCACTGGACGATCCTGCCGATCTTGCATCACGAGGAGTACCGTCACGGCTTGTTCAAGACAGTGCACTATGGTGGGTAGGCGTCTAGACCCTGCATCATGGCCAGCACAATCAGGATGCGACACCTCAAAGATCCCTGATCAAAGAATTATAACATCACGTATTGTCATAAAACACAACGATACATTCCTGAATAGATTCTCATCCTTAAACAGATTACTCAGAACAGTTGGTCAGTGTCTCAGATTCTCTTCCAATTGCAAGAAAACTCGCAGTGAGCGCGATACATCACCACTGAAACCACAAGAGGTAAATAATGCCTTCAGGGTCTGTATCAAAATCGTACAATGGGTCTCTTATCAAAGAGAAATACTTTGCCTCAAACAAGATAAAGCTGTTGATGCGTCCTATCAAAAGGTAGTGTATATTACCAGAAACGAACTGGGACTGATGATCAAACTACAAAACGCTTGGATATTATCAACGTATTGTTATAAAAATCGTGTTTGCCCTATTTTTGACTAGTGCATTTTTGTGTGCACATGTTTCATTTTATTATTTTTCTGCAAAAGGCCAATGCCTTTTGGTGGGGCGGTATGTTAGGTAAATTTAATCCCTGTAGTAGACTTTGCCTTGTAGGTTGGCAGCTGTATAAAATGGGTACATTATTAAAAATACAAGATGTCGGAAAGCTTAGTTCACATTTATTTCACTAAGAATAGACAATAATACTAGTGAGAATAGGAAGAAGAAGAAAAGTAGAACCTACCCACAGTTGATGGACCGATTGTTGTTAAAGTCAGTCTTCTGTTTATACCTGTCGTTAACGTATATGTTGTCATTTTAATGTCACTGGAATGAGTGCTTTAACATGTAAATTCACATTGTCCTAAAAACCTTTTGAGTTACGAAACAAGTTTATGTGACCTTTACTTTTTAAATTTAACTCTTTCAGTACTCACCGTGGGCTTCATTTCACGAAAGGACTAACTGTCGACACATGATTCTTATTTTTAACTGATAAATTATGCGCTATCCCTTTGCTGGCGAGATGTAGTGTTTACAGTGCACTCACTATACAGTATCTTCTGGTATAGGCTGGAATAAATTTGTTACTTTCATTGATCTATCTCAGCCTAATCCTTGGCCTTGACGGTATCAAAGTGTTTGAGGTATGAGCGATGCTAGTAATCCATTCCTTAGGCAGCCAGTTTCTGTTACGAATGGTGTGAAAATATCACTCATAGGGTCAGTTGGTTCATGCATTTCAGTAGGCGTGGCAGACTGATATGCAATAGCAACTTCTGGCTCGGTGAGGAAAGCAACGGGAAACTACCTCACTCCTCATTTCCCTAGTATGTCTGTTCAGTTACGCATAGGCTATTTATGACAGCTGTTGGCGGAACTGTGGAGGATCAAACCAGCCTTCGGGCTGAATACACAACATACATAAAATATGCGCCAGTTTGGCCGGCAATTTGAAACGGCCCTAGATATTGAACTGAAGAATAGCCCTGTATGTTAACAGAGGGTACCAGCTACAAGCTTTCCAAATTTGAGCTAGATTAGTCAAGAAGTTTTTATTTGAAAGAAAGAAAGACAGACAAGGAGACCGGCACAGAGATTTATATATCGGTATGGATAATTCTCTTCACGAAATATTCAAGGCAGAATTTCAAGTTCGTAAACTAACGCAATATAGTAATGCAATTTTTTCTTCGAATAACACTAGTGATTTAAAAAGTCACGGAACTACATTTCTGATTTAAGTGCGTGATAACGGGAACTTGTAGGGATATGGGTTTAATAGTTTAAACATGGCATTTCATGGTTATTTCTTATCTGTTCATTTATTAAATATGACATTAATGGTGATATGAGATGAAAGCACCGTGAGAGGATGATTAACGTTCACAACTAATTTACCTCCCTAGTTCCAATGTGCAAACATAAATTAAAATTTAACTGCTGTATTGTCAGCTGAAATCACCATAAGGGCATCTCAATGATTCATTTAATTACTCGTCCAGCCTCAAGGTCCACTGTAACGGGATATATAAAGGCCTCAAGAAAGTTTAATTGCCACCTTGCAGTCGACAACAGCAAGATCTACATCGCCATCATGAAATTCTTCGGCTTCTTCCTCTTCTGCCTTATGGTGGTTTTAGCTGCGGTAAGGAAAATAATATTTTATTCAAAAGAGATGTGTGCATTGTCATAAATAGAATTATATTCCTAAAAGAATAATTCCAATATTTCAAAATTTCTGGCCACCACCTCGAAAGTACGCAGTTTCTAATCCAATCTACCACATGCATTATTAGTGTTAAGTCTCATGGGATAACCTTTGTAAGTTAACTCTTGGGCCAGGAAGCTCTCTAGGAGCAGTTGATTTCTTAATGAACTGGGAGTGTGATATCCAACTGCCATTATCAATCGCTTCTCATTAAGAAGTTCGAGACAAATGTGGGAATCTTGAAAACAAGAGTGTTTCGGATTCCATGGAAAACTGTAGATTTCGTGGCTATGATCACAATTTCACCAGTCATGTAGAATTACAGGCTTCTTTGAAGTTTTGAATTTTTCTATTTCTTCTTTTGAGCCTTTTAAATTATCCTTGTTCGGCATTTCGAATGGTTTAAGCCCAATTTTAAGGCAGATTATAATCTGATATGGTGGGGTGTATTCACTGATGAATGTTTTCTGGTGGTTGGTAGTCTGTTATGTTGTGTGGAAATGAATACAGCATGTGCATTAAAACTAGCACAAACACACTATCTTCCAGCCAGGAGGGAAGCTCAGATGGGGCTAAAATCCCCAACCCTACCGGGAATTAAACCCAGGGCCCTCTAAAACGAAGGTTATGACCACTTGGCTGAGTAGCCGTATCTTGTTTTCATGGCTTTCTGTTTCCAGTTTAATTCTTTCATGGGGGAATGTGAACTGGTGGTGATTGCTCTTTAAGTGTATTCACAACGAACATTAAACAGACGAAAATATAAAAATCGTTCCAATCCTTCGAGGAATGGAAGGAGTATAATGAGTGTGAAAATGAAAGACTCTCTACGCCCTGAAAATCTAACAGTTTGACAGTCCAAAGAGAAGTCGGATCGGATGGGAAAGGTAGGATCCGTGCATAAGAAAAACTAATTGGAGGATTGATAGAGGAATAGAACCCACATTCCTCCAATACGCTTCATAAATTATGTCAGCCTTTCTACAGCTGAAGTTTGTTTAAAGAACGTTATGGCTTAAACTTTCCAACCCCGGGTCTCCGTTAGATACAAACCGAATTCAGATCTGCACAAATGTATCTGTAATTTATTCTAAGTTACGAAAAATACCCTTCAGAAGTTATTTTCTCGTATGCAACTACAATCAACAGCAATGACGTTGTTAAATTATCTGTCAGATCATTGGCTACATTGAAGTTTTGCCGTTCAAGTGCAGACATTCGTTCAGATTCCATTTTAATTATTTGGCCGGTGAAACTAAGTCGATGCTAGAAGGCAATAGAAATTCTTAGATTATTTCAAGTCAGGGTATTGCTCTGCAGCTGCTCTTGTTACTCGGCTCGGTCACTAGAGGGCAAGAGCTGAGCGAAACCTCAAGGCTAGTCATGTGTCTAGATTTCACCTATGTCTACTAGATGCGTATATTTTAATGAAATGAAAATCCACAGCCTATTTCCAGTCATTTGACCGGGTTAGGAATGGAATGAATGAAGCCCCCATTTAGCGGCGAGGATAAAAAGTGATACTGGAGAGTGTTGCTGGAATGGAGGATGACAGAGACAACCGGAGTACCCGGAGAAAAACACTGTCTTGCCTCCACATTGTCCCGTGTGAATCCCAAAGGAATAACCGGGACTTGAACCCCGGAACCTAGCGGTGAAAGGCCGGTGCGCAGCCGCCTGAGCCACGGAGGCTCGCTCGTATGTTAATAATACCATTACTTTGTACTTTATTATGTTTAATGAAAGAGCAGGATGTAAGACTATACATTTGTAATTTGTTAAAATATATTAGTCCGTGGTGTAGCGGTAGCGTGCCTGCATCTTACACGGAGGGCCCGGGTTCGATTCCCGGCCAGGACAGCGATTTTTACTCGGATCCCAGGGCTTTTTCGAGGTCCACTCAACCTATATGATTAAAATTGAGGAGTTATCTGACGGTGAGATAGCAGTCCCGGTTTAGGTAACCAAGAATAACGGCAGAGAGGATTCGTCTTGTTGACCACACGACACCTCATAATCTGCAGGCTTTCGAGCTGAGCAGTGGTCGCTCGATCGGCTATGGCCCTTCGGGGATCTTGCGCCATGGGGTTTACGTTGGTTATTTGTCACAATAGAAAATGAAGGTTTATAGTGTTCCACAGTACTGTAGGTAGGCACTAATTTTAAATGAGTCGTTGTCTGGGTATGACCATAAGGTAGTTGGTGAACCTATTATTTCGATTATGGGCTGGGGAAGAGGGATAGAGGGTTGTTTGCCACTGAAAATACATACTCCCTCAAGCAAGAAAATGTACATAATAGTTTCATTTGAATGCAGCTGATTTTAAGACAGACGCCAACCCCATATGGGGAGAGTTATTCACGAATGAGTGTTTTTTTTCCCCGAGATATTCTGTTACGTTTTGTGGAATTGAAGATGTTCAGTAAAACTAATACATACCCTTTGTCACCCAGCCAGAGGGGTAAAAGAGACGCGGATGACATCCCCAACCCGGTCGGGATGATTGCAAATAAAAGTACAAAGAATATTTTTTTTTCAAATTTGATAAACAAGATCATATTATTCTTAATTAAGTAAATTCAACCTTATGAATAAATTCGTTACCGTTACTAGGAAACTGCAGATTGGGAGCGCTCTTACTGAGCTAGAACATCCTCCTCAACATTTTCTCACGAATGGTTCAGACCACTCCGGTGAAATTTTAATGGGGATTTCGGTTCCAATCTGTAGCTAGCTTCAGGTAGTTAGAGACACTTTTTTTAAAATTGCGTTGGAGGACATTCACAGCGTGAAGATAGTTGTAGATACTTGTAGGTAGGTTCTTTAGATGGCAGGCAAGTAGGCACAAATGAGCGATTTTAATAATTAGAGGCTGCTTGACTCGAGGTGAAATATTTATGTCCTTATATTCTTTTTTTAAAATTTGCTTTACGTCGCAACGATACAGATAGGTATAGCCCCAGCATTTGCCTGGTGTGAAAATGGGAAACCACGGAAAAACAGCTTCAGGCCTGCCGACAGTGGGGTTCGAACCCAATATCTTCCGGATGCAAGCTCACAGCTGCGCGACCCTGACCGCACGGCCTGCTCTCCCGGTGAATTACTTCAAAGTCTAACCTCGCTAAGGGCTTTACGTGGCACCGACACAGATAGGTCTTATGGCGACGATGGGATAGGAAAGGCCTAGGAGTTGGAAGGAAGCTGCCGTGGCCTTAATTAAGGTACAGCCCCAGCATTTGCCTGGTGTGAAAATGGGAAACCACGGAAAACCATCTTCAGGGCTGCCGACAGTGGGGTTCGAACCCACTATCTCCCGAATAATGGATACTGGCCGCAATTAAACGAATGCAGCTATCGAGCTCGGTAAGTCTAACCTCAATCAGTGGATTCTTCTGATAAAGAATTAGTTATAATAACGTCAAATATTGATGAGGTAATGTTGCTAGATTGCATTGAATCCGACTCCAAACGATTAATCTTTTTCTCATTCACATCGATTTTAAGCGATAGTTCCCATTGTGCTATTTGTGTTGCTGGGATTCCAAGTGCCCATCTGCCTGTGCTGTAATTCTTTATTTCTCGTGCTTGTTTATTATAAATATATTTTCGCCAGTCCTCCTGAAACCACACATTTCCTGTTTGTGCACACCTCACGGACAGGAAGTTGAATGGTTCTATTAATTTGCCGGTATTTCTATATATATCCTATCTCAGTGCATTTAATTCTCTTATTTTTATTTCCATATGGTACTTGGAGAATGATGTGATATATATATATACATATATTTGCTATTGGCTTTACGTCGCACCGACACAGACTGGTCTTACGGCGGCAAAGGGACAAGAAAGGGCAAGGAGTGGGAAGGAAGCGGCCGTGGCCTTAATTAAGGTACAGCCCCAGCATTTGCCTGGTGTGAAAATGGGAAACCACGGAAAACCATCTTCAGGGCTGCCGACAGGGGAATTCGACCCCACTATCTCCCGGACGCAAGCTCACAGCTGCGCGCCCGTAACCGCACGGCCAACTCGCCCGGGGTGATATATATTATTGGAGAATCCATGAAACTAATAAAAATGTGTTTAATAGTATATGTTTTCCGTTTAATTTTTAAGGAAATTGTAAATTGTAGTTTAATATTCAGTAATGTAGTGCAGAATAAGGTAGAGAATGTTCTTGCGAAATTCAGTAGAACTATACACGCGTGGTTAGGCTGTATTAAAGTTGAGTCTCAAGTTCTCTGAGACAGCGTGTACTGTAATGAAGTCCGAAATTGCACCTGTAAATCATTTTACGGCATTATAGTAAATTCTTAATGAAGTCCTTTCTCTGGAACGTTAATGACCATTAGATGGCAGTGATGATCTTGCATCCTTAATTAAATGAACTAAACGGCATAAAATGGTCATTCTCAGTAACTCGCTCCCACATTAAACGATTATACAGTAGTGATTGGTAATTAGGCTATACAGCTATGCTAGGCTTGCGGTGGCGTATGGGTAGCGTATCTGCCTCCCACACAGAGACCCCTAGTTTCATACCAGGCTACTAAAATATTTTAATTCTTGAGAGCTAGGTCAGGGTTTGCTCACTCACATAACAGGTAGCAGGTACGCCAAGTGATAAGGCTGAATATATCTCCACGCTGACCACGTTGCACTCCAATATATGCAGGCCATCTGACTAGGCAGCAGTCATTTTGGCAATCCAAGGCCCAAAATTGTATGTGCCACAGGGGGAAGATGTCAAAAGAATACTACAACCAGCATAGTACGAGCAAAATAAATTTAAAAAAGAAAAGTTTTTGAATTTTTTGCGATGATGCTTGATGTTTAATGAAGTTCAAAATCCAGGTCACCGGCTCCTCATTATAGTACTAATCAGTGGTAAAGCAGAGCCATGATGTTTCTCCTATAGTAGTATTAATCACAGGTAACGAAGAATCATGGTATTCTTCGCATGGTGGTACTAATCACAGGTAATGTAGACACTGGGTGTGTCACACATAGCGACACTACTCACAGGCAACACAGACCCATGGTGTTCCATATATAGGGGTACTGCTCACAAGCAATACAGACCCTTGAGCTTTCTCCACATTAGGATACTACTCACGAGCAACATAGACACATAGTATTCCTCACATAGAGGTCCTAATACGGGAGCCGGCTAGATCCGTGGTGCTCCTCATACAGTAGTACTAATCACAGTCTACGTATACTCAAGGTGTTGCTCACATAGTGGTACTAATCATAGGCAGTGTAGACGCACGGTGTATCTCCCATTATGTCACCACCCACAGGCAACACAGACCCATGGTGTTCTTAATATAATGGTACTACTTCCGGCCAGAGTAAAGTGTAGCTTCCACCGAAGTCCTAGTCAACATCCATGGCTGTGACATTATGTAAGCTGCTGGGGTATGGGTAGTGCTGAGTAATGACATTCAGAGCACGACTAGTGCATCTGAGTGTTACGAAAGGTGTTGCTCATAGGGTCAGTCATGCTACAATAGTACTTTCTGACCCAGCGAGGAAAGCAATGGCACTCCTCATCTTGCCTAGTACGCCTCATTTTGGTGCTGCCATTGGTTTTTTGGGTTTCCTTATAATCGCATAGCCTTTGGTGAGTATCCAACCAGCCTCTCGGCTGATGACCTAACAGACAGACACTTCGAAAGTAATCCTCACCGATGGTACTAATCACAGACACAGCTGGAGGCAGTAGCCGCACTTGTTCCTCAGGTAGTAGTGATTATTGCTCTGAGGGGGAGCACATGTAGTAGTACTAGGCCTAATCTCAAGTAAAGTCGACTCGTGGTGTCGATTGCGTAATGGCACTAATCGCAGATTGTCTCATGGTTCCAAACGTATCATCTCTTGGTCGCACCTTGTCTCTTACGACAGGCAGCGGATACCGTGGGCGTATTCTTCATCTACGTCCCCCACCCACAGAGGGTAAAAAAGGATTCGACACTTCGGAAAATGATGTACCGAACAAAGAAAGAAAAGAGCCACGAAGTTCGTGAAAATGAAAGACTGGCTAGGCCTCGAATGCTCCAATACCGTCGGGGTCGGAAAACAACAATAGTTGACCAACGGAGGTCGGACAGGATAGATGAAAGTGAGGAGACTGGCACAAGTAAGTTGAAGCAATGCCAAGATTCATCTAAGGGCCCCGTGGTCACCAAGCCACCCTCCTAAGTTGAGAGCCCATGGGGGTCCTTTCAGTCTCCTCTTAGGACAGGCAAGGAATACCCTGGGTGTATTCCTCGTCTGCGTCTCCCACCCACAGGATTAGGATTGGGAAGAGAGCTGCTGTGGCCTTAATTAAGGTACAACCCATGCATTGGCTGGTGTAAAAATAGGCAGCCACGCAAAACCATCTTCAGGGCTGCTGTCGGTGGGATTCGAACCCAACACCTCCCGAATGCAAGGTCGCAGCCACGCGGCCCTAATCGCAGGGCCAACTCACTCGTTAACCACGTCGCTAATAACACGGGGGTGATTTAGAAAACATATACATGGAGCGCCGCTGCATACGCCTCGGAAATATGGACGCACAGAAAGATAGAAAAGGTTAGACCAAGAATGTTTGAGATGTAATGCTGGCAATTATCCTGGACATAGAGGAAAAGGAAAGGAGAAGTGCTCCTTCTAATCTGAGAAAGGCAGCGCTTTGTTGATGCCACAGAGCAAAGGAAAACTCAACCTTTCGGCCACCTGATAAGACTCTCCAGTTGATATAGGGATATTCAGATAGAAAGTCAGAGCAGCATTCCTCGATAGTGTAAGATAGGACGACGATATGAACAAATAAAACAAGTGGTGGAAACTAGTGCACTAACTACTTCTACACTGCCCACCACAATTATTTAAATTAAGGAGATGATGATGATGATGATGATGATGAGTGTAGGATTGTAATTGTCTGTGGCGCAGGTTTTCCTGCCCTATTTCGATCATCCTTCTCTGTGTGTTTATGTTTTCATGTACTCTCTACTACTTGATGATTAGGTAAAACCCTAGGTTGTGCAGATAAGCACTTGACAATATTTTACAACAAAGCAAAAGTGGAGAGAAATTTACAGCGAAAAAACGAAAACAGATAGCAGGCAAACGTATTATTCGGTAAATATAAATTTACGAATGCAATATATATGAGGTCTGAAATTGTATGTGCAAGCTTTTACTCGTGACATGCATTCATAATTATATACAGTATGATATGCAAATATTTAATAAGATATCCCACTGGACTGACTAATTAATTTATGAATTTAATGTTTAAACAAAATACATCACCGTGATGCATATTTCAAATTTACAAACCTATTTTCATAAATGAATGTAAATCTCTTTCATGTTTTTAATTCGGCTAGTGGTTGTTCAGCCGATGTTCTACAGAAGAGTTAATTGTTCCAAAGTATCTGAGTGGAACTGAGAGACTCTGGTCATAATTTCTCCCAGATGAGCCTCAGTAGGACTGGCAGCGTTTAGTGGGACGTGCCCCAGTAGATATAGCAGTATAATGATTTGTATACATTTCGCATAACGAAAGTAACTCTGTAAGATCGTAACTTCAAAAAACTAAACTACAATTCGTTACAATTTCACGCTACCGCCTTAACAGTACGCTAACACGCAACTGATTCAAACTAGCAATTCTTCTACTATAGTGCTAGTATCGATGATACCAGTTGCCACCCAGTACGAAGTTGTAGGACTTGGAACTACGACAGGTGCCTTACGGTACTTCACAGTGCATAAATGTTCCTAATGGAATACCTTGGAACTACTTGAAGAAAATAAGAAAATGAATCAATTTACTAAGAAATCGACATTATAATAAAAACTTTTACTAGGATCTTCAGATTGTACTCCTTATAATGTGGGGTACTCATTTTGAAATCTGTTTAGTGTTTTTCTCAATATTTCCGTGATCGAAAAACGACTCAGAAAATTAAACAGGTAAATAACTCAGACAGCTCAGACATACTAAATGTCACAAATAAATACCAGAGTTCGCGATGAGAAATGCAGGCCCCCACTTGAGAATTATTAGTAACATTTTGAATGAAGGAAAATATGAAAGTTTAATTTGAAATTCTTGTGTTGAAAGAATAGAATTACAATGTAACAGGAAGGTAAACTAACATTTTTCATGTGTTCCTTTATAGGTGACAGCTCCAGCATATGCCGGAAAGTCTGCTCCCGCTTCCCCTAGCAGGCGTACGTATATAATATAATATAATATAATATAATATAATATAATATAATATAATATAATATAATATAATATAATATAATATAATATAATATAATATAATATTAGTTCTATAAACAAGAGTTTATTTCACCTACTTGTAACAAGAAACAAAATGTTTTAATTGTGATACCGCGGCAAAAAGTGAATTCTTTTGACTATGTATTTAAATTTGGACTAATTAACCCACATTATCTATGGAGTGATGATAGAAATGTGCTGGGACTATGAAGTTAGTGGTATTTTTCTGGTGTAAAATGGAAAACTGCGGAAAATCATGTTTAGTGTTGCAGATAGTGAGGTTGGAAACCATTTCTTCGGAATTCAAGCTGACAGCTACACGATTCATACCACGTAGCCAGCATAATAAATGCCATGAACCACATTTGTAATTGTATATACCGATAACTTTACAAATATTTTTGTAAATTCATTTTGTACGAACTCAGTGCAACTTTCAACAGTAAAACGTTACATTGCCAGGGATGATATCGAAGGGAATATCCGAGGGCAGTGAGAAAAGGGAAGTCGTGCAGGGAGGAAACATTACTGTAGATCAGATAAAGCATAGGGTTTGTATACCTAGCACGAAGAAGTCCAGGCCTTGCAAGTGGCGGCGGAATAGGAATAATCGACACGATTGTCTTTAAATCTGGTGACAAGGAGGTCTTCATTCTTGATTTGACCAACAAATTCCAAACCCAAACATAACAACTTCAAGGAGCAGATGAAGAAAAGAAAGTGTGATGAATGTCTACTATCCCATATTACTAGGTCATGTACAAGTTAGAATACCGATGACAAAGGATTCATGCCATGATTAGAAGTGAGGAGAACTATTTCCAAACTGCTGGTTACAACGATGATACACTTTGGTGTACCAAATTAAAGAATCTATAATTAGATCATCCGCACACAGACTTAGTTCGCGACACCATCTCTGTTCCACCGGTTAGAGACCTGTCAATTGTATTCATTCTGCTTTTAAGTATTAGCTGCATACTCTTGTACCAATAATATCAATAACGTATTTATTTCTCAAATGTATAAATATAAATTGTTATGGGTTTGATCTTCCTTCGTACTGAAGTTTAATCGCGAAGGTTGCTGCGCCCATGAGGTCAAGCAATGCCCAACACAAGGAACGCAATGAGGAGCTTCAAAAATATCTGGAGAAGCAGGGACATCAGTGAGTGAACCAAAAACTGTAGTAGACCGGTCAGTGTCATTGCTTTACCTATATTCTCTAATGGCGGCAAAGCATGGACAACGAAGGAAGCTTATAGGAAAAGGAGATAATATCTGTCTTTCTTTTGCCACATAAAGAGAAGAACCTCTTGGAAAAGGGATGTTATGCTCGGAATGGTGAGTGGCAAAAGAGGAAATATGAAGACCAGATCACCTTGATTGGTTGTACGGCATCGACGGAGATACTGGCATGACGATCGCTGAACTCGAAGGAGCTGCCCAGAATAAATTTGAATGGACACAGATAATTAATAAAATAACGGAGAGCCGTACTCGACTGTACAGATGAACACAGGGATTTACTTCTCCTGTGTACCGATTTTGCAGCAAACTGGATCGGTATTATTTGTCGTCTTAGGAAATTTCAAAATTTTGAGGAATAAATGTTTTAATTATTTATTTGAATATTATTCCTCATACTCTTAAAGTTGCCCAAGTCGCCGTTAATTGTTCTGTAAATTCCATAGTTTCTTTATTTTAAAAGATTTTGAAAATATTCTCGTAAAATAAGTTTATGTTAATTATAATTATCAAACAATTAAAAACCTATACCGATAAACCTATATTTTAAAACATAGAGTTCACTTTTCTAAAGTCAGCAATGAGTGTCCCAATGGAATATACTTCTAAATACACAAAGTGAAAAGGCCTACAGATGGCTACAGATCTGATTATATATTAGGGTGGTTTCTTTATTAATGCCAACATTGTATGTACACTAGTAACCAGCGTTACTCGCTTAGGATGGTAACCAACCTACCTCACACTATATGGACTTGTCAATCAATGGCATTTATGTTGACAATTGGGCTTCAGTGAGAATTGATGGTAGAATGAGTTCTTGGTTCAGGGTACTTACAGGAGTTAGACAAGGCTGTAATCTTTCACCTTTGCTTTTCGTAGTTTACATGGATCATCTGCTGAAAGGTATAAAATGGCAGGGAGGGATTCAGTTAGGTGGAAATGTAGTAAGCAGTTCGGCCTATGCTGACGACTTGGTCTTAATGGCAGACTGTGCCGAAAGCATGCAGTCTAATATCTTGGAACTTGAAAATAGGTGCAATGAGTATGGTATGAAAACTAGCCTCTCGAAGACTAAATTGATGTCAGTAGGTAAGAAATTCAACAGGATCGAATGTCAGAATGGTGATACAAAGCTAGAACAGGTCGATAATTTCAAGTATTTAGGTTGTATGTTCTCCCAGGATGGTAATATAGTAAGTGAGATTGAATCAAGGTGTAGTAAAGCTAATGCAGTGAGCTCGCAGTTGCGATCAACAGTATTCTGTAAGAAGGAAGTGAGCTCCCAGACGAAACTATCTTTACATCGGTCTGTTTTCAGACCAACTTTGCTTTACGGGAGCGAAAGCTGGGTGGACTCAGGATATCTTATTCATAAGTTAGAAGTAACAGACATGAAAGTAGCGAGAATGATTGCTGGTACAAACAGGGTGAACAATGGCAGGAGGGTACTCGGAATGAGGAGATAAAGGCTAATTTAGGAATGAACTCGATGGATGAAGCTGTACGCACAAACCGGCTTCGGTGGTGGGGTCATGTGAGGCGAATGGAGGAGGATAGGTTACCTAGGAGAATAATGGACTCTGTTATGGAGGGTAAGAGAAGTAGAGGGAGACCAAGACGACGATGGTTAGACTCGCTTTCTAGCGATTTAAAGATAAGAGGTATGGAACTAAATGAGGCCACAACACTAGTTGCAAATCGAGGATTGTGGCGACGTTTAGTAAATTCTCAGAGGCTTGGAGACTGAACGCTGAAAGGCACAACAGTCTATAATGATAATGTATGTATGTATGTATGCTGCAGATAGAACGTTGAAAATAAATCCTAATATATGATTATGATGTATGCATCTGTATACAGGGTGATTCGAAACAACATGGACGACGCTTATTATGTTTTGTGGGACAAAAACAGATCATATTTCAAGAAGAGTTCAAATTATTTTCCAATTTTAACGCCCAGCAGGACCAAACCCATGCATTTCTGCACAAAACCCCCTTTTAAAATATAATCACTTCACCACACCTTACAGCGTACCAAGCATTGTAAGTGTTCGTTTGAATTACTCCGTATACATGGATGATTTGAATATATAATTGTAATGAAGACGGTACCTAAACTGACATATTGGTTGAATTAATAACGTAGTACGGACAGAACTAAATTATTCAAGTATCTCCATGATATTACATTAATAGTAGTTTTATTTGTGAATTTATGTTGAATTCCTTTCGTAACAATTGCTGATATTCTTGTTTCAGTGAAGGCAGTTGACATCCACGTTGATGATGCCCCTGGACGCCCACCAAAGTAAACTGAGTATTGGGACCGCACTTTGTGTCAAAACATATTTTAAAACATTTTTAATGGTGTATAATAAAGGTGTATAGTGCAGATTCAATTCCGTCCATTTCATTATGGTTCCTGATACTCCCAGTGATAAAATAATCTGACGCCTTACGGCTAGAGTGAAAATTTCCAATATAAAAGAATTCCTAAGTAGAGATCAATCATGAATTCTCCTTCATTTAATTAAGGTTTGAAAAAATATGAAACATTTGGTTATGTTACTGGTTATTTGCGCACATAAATTCTCTTGAAACCTGTGCTTATGGGCCGAATAACTTGAAACCTACGCTACTTCGTTTGAAAGCAAATATACAGGCCTATTGATCTTACAAAGGACTAAGTGATATCGTCAATGAAAATAAGGCTTAGCAATATTATATACCGACTTACCGAAGACAAGGCCGTACCCGGGATTTTTTGAGGGGGTTAGGTATTGGGGGAGGGGTCTTCCGAAAACAAAACCTATAGTAACAAATATTTTTTTCTTTCAAATAGATTTTTCCTTCTTAAACTGCTTACCCTCCGGGGTTGTTTTTCCCTCAGACTAAGCGAGGGGTCCCACCTCTACCGCCTCAAGGGCAGTGTCCATACGCCATTCACTGTGAGTATTCAAAATATTTAGAGATTTGATTAATTTTCTTTCAGTCATCTAGGGGTTCGAAAACACAAACATATTTCTACATATTTACTGAAATAGACTTTTATAATAATAATAATAATAATAATAATAATAATAATAATAATAATAATAATAATAATAATAATAATAATACTGAAGACGACATATACACCCAGTCCCCATGCCAGGAGAATTAACCGATTATGGTTAAAGTTCCCGACCCTGGCGGAAACCGTACCCGGGAACCATGTGACCAAAGACCAGCAAGCTAGGTATTTAGCCACGGAGCCGGACGATTTTTACGGGAAGATGGTTTTCCGTGGTTTCCAATTTTCACACCAGGCAAATGCCGGGGCTGTACCTTAATTAAGGCCACGGCCGCTTCCTTCGCACTCCCCTTTCCTATCCCATTGTCGCCGTAAGACCTATCTGCGTCAGTGCGGCGTAAAGTAAATAGAAAAAAAATTTGTGGTGCAAAGTGTATTAAGAACATGAAAAGCAAACAATCCGTATATCTCACCAAAATTAAAATTACATTTAAGTTTTCAGTAAATTTGTTAACTGTATTCATAACCCGTATACGTTGTTTAAATTTGTCAAGTTCACTTTCATTTCGGAAGGTGTTTGATCCCCCTAACCTCACCCCTTGGTACGACCTTGATCTAAGTTCAGAAGTGCTACTCTTAACGCATTAGCAGGGAAGAAGAGAGAAGTACTTAAAATCTGGACATACTGACGTCAGTCAGAAGTCTCTGAAATGAGAATTCGGAATGGAGACATTTTAAGAAAAGTGGGTCAACAAACTAAGCTCAGTATAAATCATGAATAAAGAGAACATTCTCTTTAGGCCACATATGAAAAAACCTAAATACCAGTTATTGCGTCTAATCCTAGAAGGCAATGTCATCGGAAAAAAACAGCTGCTTCAATAGATCATTGTTAGAGAATCCGGCTCATGATCCCAAGTTTGCAGGCTAAGAAAGTTGAAATATGAAGAGCACTTTTTGGGTGGAGGTCTTTCGAGCTGACGCCGTAAAGGTGACCTGCGCGTCTGTCAACAATGGGGCCCTACGAAAGACGAATTCTAATGTTGAAGACGACAAAAAGCACCCAGTCATAGGAACTAATTATTTTGAAGTTATCATCCCTGACCGGACCGGCAATCGAACCCGGGACTCCTTAGACCAAAGGCCAACATGCTAACCATTTAGGCACGGAACCAGACATTGTTTATGCATGTTAAAAACCTTGGTGGTGCATTTCGGAATGTCTGGAACCGGTTAGCTGAGACCATACATTCTTATTCTTATTCTTAGAGGACCCGCACTGCTCCACAGAATTCGTTGTAAATAGGTCAGGTAACTCGTCTTGATATGCCTCTCGAGTCATATTATTCCTGCCCGCTCTTTTGAATGGTTTTATGAACATTTAGTAAGAAGCGCATTATGACATGCTGCAGTTCATAGTCAGAATTCATCCATTCTGACATCATCATGTCGCCTGTTTGGTAAAAAATAGGCCTATTCTCTTTTTTATCCTGCGGTTCTTGATGTAAAGCTTGGTACTGAGTCGTAAAAGGAAATGGATTTTTAATCGCAGTTCTTCTATATACACTGATTAGCCAGAATATTCTAACCTCCTACCTACTATCGATATAAAGCCATCCAGGCGATAGCAGCGTCACCTGACGAGGAATGACTGCTAGCCACACACACGCACGGTGTGTGTAGTATCAGTGAGCGTGCTGTCCGTTTGTAGAATGGGAGAGGCGCGCAATCTATCTGAGTCTGACCGAGGGCAGATTGTGATGGCCCGGAGGCTCGCTACAAGCTTTTCAGAAACTGCACAACTTGTCGGGTGTTCGAGGAGTGCTGTGGTGAGTGTCTTCAACAAGTGGCGAAACCAAGGTGAAAACACGTCCAAACCCCTCATTACACATGTCAGACGTTGTAGGCCGGGCAGACCGTTAAAACAGGTCAGGCGGTGAATTGGGGCGGAACTAACTTCAGACTTTAATGCTGGGTAGAGTACAAGTGTATCTGAGTACACAGTGCACCGAACACTCCTAGGGATGAACCTCCGCGGCTGACGACCCATGCATATGCCAATGTCAACACCACGATATCGGCAACTACGAATGAAAGGGGCACATGACCATCATCACTGGACGTTGGCGCAGTGGCAGAGTGTTGCATGGTCTGATGAATCTCGATACCTTCTTCATCATGCCGATGGGAGGGTCCAAATCCGTCGTCTACCAGGAGAACAACTCCTTGACACCTGTACTGTGGGGAGGAGACAAGCTGGCAGCAGCTCAATTATGCTCTGAGGAACATTCATGTGCGCATCCATGGGTCAAGTAGAGCTACTGCAAGGCACCATGACGGCCGCGAAGTATCGTACATGGGTTGCAGACCATGTACACCCATTCATGACGATCATGTTTTCCAATGGCAGTGGCATTTTTCAACAAGATAATGTGCCATGTCACAAGGCCAGGAATGTGATGAAGTGGTTCGAGAAGCCCCGTAGCGAGTTGTAATTGAAGTGATGACCGCCCAAATCGCTAGATCATAACCCGATCGAACACATCTGGGATGCGATTGAAGGTGGCGTCAAAAATCATCGCCCCCTTCGCCGGAATTTCTGGGAATTAGGTCACTTGTGTCTGCAGATGTGGTACCAACTCCCTCCAGTGACATACCAAGGCCCCATTGCAAGGCCAAGACGTGTCACCGCTGTCACCCGTGCCAAAAGTGGACATACTGGCTATTAGGTAGGTGGTCATAATGTTTTGGCTGATCAGTGTAGAACGGTAGTCTTATTATGTTATTGCCATTTGTTTTACGTCGCATCGACACAGATAGGTTTTATGGTAACGATGGCATAGGAAAGGGCTAGGAGTGGTAAGGAAGCGGCCGTGGCCTTAATTAAGGTAGAGCTCCAACATTTGCCTGGTGTGAAAATGTGAAACCACGGGAAACCAACTTCAGAGCTGCCGACAGTGGGGTTCGAACACACTATCTCCCAGACGTAAGCTCACATCCGCGGGCCACTCGCCCGGTAGAACGGTTGTGATGTGAGCTCATAGGTTAGTCTCGAAGGAGCGTTGTTTGTCAGCCAGGGAACTTTTTTAACATGTATGGCCGTCACTCTTTCTAGTGTAACTAGGTTATCCTTCGATAGGTGTTCCCAGATAATGTCTAAGACGTATGTCATGATGGGGTCTGTTTGTACGTAGACTTTTCCTCTCAGCGGCATGTAAGTTATTAGAAACGCTCTGCCATCTGTTGAATATATATGGAAGCTGGGAAAGGTTACAGAATCAAAGAATATCTAGCAGAAAATAGTATTCTTCCATCATCAGAGTAAGTGTATACTCTCTGGCTTGACAGGTAGTAATCAAACATGGCTGCAAGCAATGACATTACTAAGGATGAAAATCACATATCAGAATATTAATGGAAATGTTAGTCTCTTAACAACCTGGATGTATTGGAGGTTAGAATAAGCCTTCGCCTGTAATTATTGGAGTTATCATTTAATGATTTGATTTTATTATTGGTCAAAGTTGGCTGAAATAGACACCTATCAATGTCACTTGATTCACGGGCAGGTAATTCCTGAGATAATAAAACAGAAATAAAGCAAATCGGTCCAGTAGAACGTACGGACGGATTTGCCAAATCTGTTTTAGTAAACTCTTTTAATATATTATTATTATTATTATTATTATTATTATTATTATTATTATTATTATTATTATTATTTTGATATTTTAGTCAAAACACGTAATTTACAAATAAAATAACACTCATTTGCTTTAGGGGATCATTTGACTCCACAGAGACTCAGGGTAGCACAGGAGCTTTCCTGGTCATAAATCGGCAGCAGATGGTAAGGTCGGTAATCGTTGCCCTGGAGCAAAGAGAAGAAGCCAATAGCGTCTCCTAGTGCAAAGACTGTCGTCTTAATGCCCAGTAGTTAGCCTAATGCCAGCAGAAGGAGCGAACAGAGCCCGCTCCAAGCGGATGTTTGAGAGGGCTGATTACAAAGCTCCGAGCACAGTCATTATGAAAAGAGCTCTCTGTCGACAATAAAAGGCATTGCGCTGACTTTCCTGTGAACACTTCAAAGCCAAGAGTCACACAAAAGTCCTACTGTATTGTAGCGATATCTCCTCGGATGGGGATAAATATTCCAGGTATGCCATTGTGTCTGTAGAATGAATGTGAAAATTGTGAGGACCTTTTCAGTGTTACTGTACCAATAGGATCTCTCACAGTATTTAGTGAGATGTGCACGGACTTGTCGTCCATGTTTATTAATAACTAGGAATTGTATCCATTCTTAGCACGGTAATTTGCGAAGGATAACATGTTTCCTTCATGCATTTTTGCGAACTTACATGTCTGTATTTAAACGTTTAATATGGCAGGTTAAACGGATAATTTTCTACGAAAGCTCGTGGCTGTAACGTGAAGTACGAAATAAAAAAGCTATTTGTTTTACGTCGCACCGACACAGATAGGTCTTATGGCGACCATGGGAGAGAAGAGGCCTAGGAATGGGAAGGAAGCGGCCGTGGCCTCAATTAAGGTACAGCCCCAGCATTTGCCTGGTGTGAAAAAGGGAAACCAGGTAAAACCATCTTCAGTGCTGCCGACAGTGGGGTTCGAACCTACTACCTCCCGAATGCGAGCTCACAGTTGCGTGCTCCTAACCGCACGGCCAACTCGCCCGGTACGTGAAGTACGGCTGTGAGCGTGCATCTGAGAGATAGTGGGTTCGAATCCCACTGCCGGCAGCCCTGAAGATGGTTGTCCGATGTTTCCCATTTTCGCACCAGGCAAATGCTAGGGCTGTACCGCTTCATTTCAACTCCTAGGCCTTTCTTATCCCATCGTCGCCATAAGACCTATCTGTGTCGGTGCGACGTTAAGCCCGTAGCAAAAAAAAAAAAAAAAAAGAAAAAGATGAACGAAGTAGATACAGAATAAGGACGATCAGAGATTTTATTGCAGATCCCATGTTGAAAGAAGTTCATGCTACGTATTGTTCTTTCTCTGACCACTCGAGTGCTGCTGTTGCAGAACACTCATGAAATCCATCCCTTATCGCCTGTTCTATCAAAGAAAGTAGAATGGCTCTTTAGTTCTTCCCGTTAACCCACCTTTAAGTGACATGCACCAAGTATTCTGCCGGACTTGGACAAAAAATCCGATTTTTCGAAAGCATCTCCGTTATTTAAGTCGTACGATAAATACACATTTGGCATAAAATAACGGAAATAACATGTACAGTATATAGTAATGTTTTCTGTCATTTGAAGAGTAAGGGAAATTATGTACATAATAACAGTTGTTTATAATGAAAGGACATATCACATATGGTCCACGGATTTTTGAGAAAATCAATAATATACGAGAAAATGGAAGAAAACTTTTCTCGTTTACCTATAAACACCCGGTCGTTTCAACGATTTTTAAATCATAAGCATTCCTGAATGCCGCCTCTGTGGTGTAGTGGTTAGCGTAATTAGCTGCCACCACCGGAGGTCCGGGTTCGATTCCCGGCTCTGCCACGAAATTTGAAAAGTGGTACGAGGGCTGGAACGGGGTCCACTCAGCCTCGGGAGGTCAACTGAGTAGAGGTGGGTTCGATTCCCACCTCAGCCATCCTGGAAGTGGTATTCCGTGGTTTCCCACTCCTCCTCCAGGCAAATGCCGGGATGGTACCTAACATAAGGCCACGGCCGCTTCCTTCCCTCTTCCTTGTCTATCCCTTCCAATCTTCCCCATACCCCGCAAGGCCCCTGTTCAGCATAGCAGGTGAGGCCGCCTGGGCGAGGTACTGGTCATTCTCGCCAGTTGTATCCCCCGACCCAATGTCTCACGCTCCGGGACACTGCCCTTGAGGCGGTAGAGGTGGGATCCCTCGCTGAGTCCGAGGGAAAAACCGAACCTGGAGGGTAAACATATGATGATGATGATGATGATGAAGCATTCCTGAACCTTTTCCTGGATGAATATACAGTACTCCAAATATGAAGTTTGTTCAAGATCTATCCAGCCGTTTCGCTGTGATGGTGGAACAAACAAACAGAGATGATAGCTAAAAACCACTGATACGGTCTTGAGTTGACTTAAAGCGGATAAATATGTAATGAATTAGAAGAAACAAACGAAATTACAGACAGAAGAGCCTCCACAATTTTCTTTGTGTAAATAATCATGGACACGTTTATATGTGCAGACCTTCATTTCGAGATTTACTGCTTTCAAAACGGTGTGACATATCGACATACGGATTCTACAATCAGACGCCTCTTTTAGTGTTTCACATGGTTGGTTCTGTGACATTTTCTCATATATCTTATTTCTAAGTGTTGGATAGAGTTAGAAGCATTAAACAGGGTGAAATTTGGGCACAGTTCTCACACATTACAGTACTTTATTTTTCGGATACTCATGTGGCAACTGGCATCATAAAATTTGGGTAACTCATGGCCACTGATCGTGGTAATGTGCGTGCCGAATTTTATGATTCCGTCTTTCCTATAAGTGTTTTAAAAGATAACATAAACATGTAGAAAATACAAAATTAACTCAAAATTGAGAAATATAGCTCTGCCTAAGTTATTGATCGAGACAGGACAAAAAGTCATAGGACCATAGTTGTAGATCTCTCCAAATTGAGCGGCAAGGGTACTATCTGCTTTGTGATACCTTTTACCCACCAATTACATCGAACCTAAGGTCTGCACTGTCATTAAAATTGCCGCCATATTTCGATATTTTTCGGGGCCAAAATGTTACACATTTTAACAGATTGAAACGTTCCCTCAAAGGAAAGTGTGTCCAGGTTTTGGGATCAGCATTTGCATACTGTACATGCGGAGTAATTAAGGAAGAAAGTAATACAGTTAAGAAAGTGAGGACAGCCGGTTAGGACAAATACCGTTATGTAAATACCAAGTAAAAAATGAAATGTCCCTCACTAAATTGTGATGATGTGAGTTACGGATATAAGAAGGTGGTAAAAGACGAGAAATTTAGGCTCAGGCATTCTCAGGTACAGAGATAAGAAGATGACTTATGGTGTTATTACTTAAGAGTAAGAGGCAAGGCAGAAGCAAGAAATTAAAGCGGAACACAGAAGTAGAAGATGAATACTGTAAACACTATAGCAAATGCCAGAAAACAACTTACGGTGCGAAATAATGGGCTACACTCCGCGCTGAAATGAAATATCGTATGGCATTTAGTGCCGGGATATCCCAGGACGGGTTCGGCTCGTCAGGTGCAGGTCTTTTTAATTGACTCCTGTAGGCGACCTGCGCGACGTGATGAGAATGAAATGATGATGAAGACAACACATACACCCAGCCCCCGTGCCATTGGAATTAACCAATTAAGGTTAAAATCCCCGACCCGGCCGGGAATCGAACCTGGGACCCTCTGAACCGAAGGCCAGTACGCTGACCGTTCAGCCAATGAGTCGGACACACTCCGCGCTAATATTCAAATATTAACAGTCCACCATAGTGCTATTCGAGGTCGATTGTAACCTCCAACGGTATTCCGCAAATATCCCGCAGAATGGCAGCTTGACGTCTCTCTCGCTTTCTATCCAAGGAACAACCACGCGTTTACAGGAATGATGGCGAAAATGGCAATACGTTACTTCCCTGATGGTAAGCAGCTGCGGACGTTGCCATGGCAACCTGTAGGCTCGTTGTTGGTCTGTCGGTCACTCAACGCAGACCACGAAACCCGCAGAAAATAGTAATTTTCTCCGTCAGTTGAAGAGTAAGCGAAATTATATAAATAACAAAAGTTGTTTAAAATGAAGGGACGTTTCACATTTAATACACGGATTTTATAGAAAATCAATTATATAAGAGGAAATGAAAAAACTGTTCCGGTTTACCTATAAACCCCCAGTTTGTTCAGTGATTTTCCCAGGATGAGCATATTCTAAAATAATATGAAGTATGGTCGATATCTATCCAGCCGTTTCGCCGTTATGGTGTTTTGTGAGTGGGGGTGGGTGCTAGTGTAGGTTTTTAGTGTTATTACAGTAGTTGCATTAAGACGAACACAGATACCAAGCTCAAAACTTGATTGAAACTCATGATTTGAATGGATCACTTCATACAGCTTATCTCTAGCTACCAAAGACACTTTCTGCGCGATGATACGAGAAACATTTCAGAGTCTTCAATAATTGCTAACGATTCGACAACGGATAAACCTGTAGCTTGCAGTTTTGCTCTCGCAGAAGGCAATATATCAAAATTTGATTTTATATCAATTAAGTCCTGCTGCATATTCTTTTAGCTGAATTCCACTTGCGCATCTTTAATGCAAGCAACGTCATATACTGGAAAACTGTCTAGACCTAAAACAGGAAGAAAATAATTCAATTAAGTGATAATTTGCACGCGGACAGATATTTTTACATCTAATTCTGTATATTTCCTTAACGCAGTTGTCATCGTAGGGCAAAGGTTTTGTAACATCAATACTTAATATGCGAAGAGGTTGCTGCAGCAGAAAGCTGAAAGTTGGACGACATGTAGGCCTATAGCAAAGCAGTTCATAGAATGAAGACCAGATGGGAGCAAAGAGCTCTGAATGCTGTTGCTGTTACCCATCAGAGCACACAGATGTGATAAGAACGGTGACTGTGATAAGAACAGTGACTCTAACGTGTCGTGTACGGGATGACTGTATCAGTTCAGTACCGTGAACGGAATCAAATGAATCCATTCAGTAAAATGATCGAATATCCCATTACTATACTGTATGTAATAATTTTGGTTGTCCGGTAGGTTGCCAAGAATACATTCTCCCTCCATGTCTCAATAATAGACATATAACGTGGAGAAACGGTCCCAAATTCTGCTAACATTCATAAAAGACACTAATATCAACATTAAAATTATATATTGCCAAAGTCAGAAGAGGAGTCATATTATGCAATATAAACGTCCAAATATTCGATATTAAATCCGACATCTTCAAAATATGCATTATGCATGAATTTTCTTCTAAAAAGGCCAAAAAATGCAAACATACACGGAAAAAGAACGGTTATTTGGTATCGTCAAGCCTTAAAACGAATATTTGCAAAGTTTAAGAAATGTAATCAGCTTATTTAAAACATGCGTTTGCATGGAAATCCGGGCTCCACTTATAACATCTATAAAGTTTTGAGTTAGTAGAGAGTAACCTCGATAAAGATAACGAACAAGTCTAGACATGCATAACACCGTCGACGTAATCGCTGCATGCTAAGATCATGTCGTCATGGTTATGCATGTTTAGACCTGTTCGTCACTGTCGGATGGTGACGTAAAGCCTTGAGCAGCGTAAAACTGGGCCAAACCTCACCAAAATAATGTCTGTGAGGATAGGCCCCTCAAAATGGCGTATGTGTGGTTAGACTTGCTCTCATACGCAAGGATATGACAACGTCACGTTATTTGTCCGTCGGATGGATACGTAGAGCCATGAGCAGACCACTATGACACAGGTGCACAACTAAGTAGTCTGTGGGATGGAGATATAAAGCCTTGAGCTGACCTATTTTAAAATCACAGATGGCGACTGTGTTGTTAGACCCCTTCAAAATGGCAACGGGAGGGGCATCTGACCGTAAAACTGGTCCCAACATGGCGACTGCGTAGTTAGGCCTCTCCGAAATAGTGGCAGGAAGGACATCTGACCGCAAAATTGGGCCTCTAAGTCCTGTGTTAGGTCCATCCAAGATGGCGTCTGGAGGGGCATTTGTCCGTAAAACTGGGCCAATATGGCGACTCTGTAGTAAGGCCCTCCAAAATGGTGGCGGAATGGGCATCCGTCCGTAAAACTAGGTTAGGCCATATGTGCTCCCTCGGGTGGGAAGATCAATATGGGGACGGAAAGGTCATCTGACCATAAAACTGAGCCCTGTTTAGTTAGGCCCCTCCAAAATGGCGATGGGAAGGGCATCTGGCCAAAAAATTGGGTTAGGTAATATGCGCGCCTTCTGGTGTGAGGATCAAAATGGCGACAGGAAGGTCATCTGACAGTAAGAACTGAGCCATGTGTAGTTAGGCCCCTCCAAAATGATTTCGGGAAGAGCATCTGACCGTAAAAGTAGCCTCTGTATGATTAAGCCCCTCCATGAGGTTAGGCGTGCCATCTTATATGAATCTCCATAGCCCTACTACTCAAGATAGCGTCGGGAAGAGCATCTGACTGTAAAAATGAAGTTAGGCCCCTCCATGAAGTTAGGCTTGCTCCCTTACGCGAATCTACATTGTCCTACTACTCAAGATGGAGTCACGAGAATCCCCACAACCCTCCTAGTCAAGATGGCGTCGGGAAGGGCATTTAGCCGTAAAAGTGAGTTAGACCCCTCCATGAGTTCAGGCTTGCTCTCTTACGCAAATCCACATTGCCCTCCTACTCAAGATTGCATCGCGAGAATCCCCATTGCCCTACTACTGAAGATGGCGTCGGGGAGGGCATGTAGCCATAGACGTGAGATTAGGCCTCTCCAAGATGGCAACTGTGAGGTTAGGCGTGCTCTCGTTCGCAAAATATGACGTCGGGAAGGACATCTGGCCGTAAAAGTGAGGTTAGGTCCCTCCAAGATGGCGACTGTGAGGTGAGACATGCTCTCTTGTGCAAAATCTGCGAATCGACATTGCACTACTACTCAACTTGCGGTCAATGACCTCGGGTCAGAACCCGCATAGGTACACTACTAGGGGTCAGTGACCTCGTGGGAAAATGCTGATTCAGCACCCATTATTTTAGAACCCCTGTTGCCCCACTACTCTGGGTCCCGGCATTGTTTCCACTTACTTCTGCCAGGCTTCTCACTTTCACCGTTCCTACCCGACATTTCTTGGTCAACTCATATTATTTTCCTACCTTGACGTTATTAGAGCATTCGAGGCCTAGGGAGTCTCATTTTCACGCCTTTCGTGACCCTTGCCTTTCTCTGGCCGATGTATTGATTTGTCGACATTTTGGACCCATTCTACTCTTTCCCTCTCATTAGTAATAGTACAGGATGATTATCGAGATGTATTTAATCTTAAAACAATAAACACTACCACCAGCACTACTCTACTTTCATGGCTGATATTATCCCAATAGTAAAATCCTAAATATACCAGTAGCTATTTTCACGATACGATAATTATAAATATAGTTCATTACAAATCATAAAAATATGCTGCACAATGTCATGTGAATTAAAATCTGCAAGATGCATAGGCAATCAGGGCGTCCCCACTGTATGTTTTGCAATATAGTCTGCAACCATAGACGTTAGAAAATAACGATAAATCCCTGGCCTAACTAGTAATGGGGGAGAAATGGTAAAGTTACTAAGAGAACTACGTTAGATGACTCCCGCAATACTAAGTAAGTGTAATGTTATTGGTGAGTAGTTTCAGGGGCCCCTGATATGCTTGGATGTATCGTAAGGTGTCTGGTGTTGGTGTTTTGTCACTGTAATTATTATTAGCGTCAGGACTGTGGTCACGTAGGTACTATACCAGAATTATCCTGGAGAGTGTGGAATATTCTTGGATAAAATCACCCTGAATATATTAACATAATACAATTGTATTGCTACGTGCCAGCCTTGTTGGCAGCGCCTGTCGGTACTTCCGGGGAGAGACTAGTGATTCATACGACCGGTGAGCTCCCAGCCAGCCTGGAGGGCATGGCCAGCCTTCCCGTGCGTTTTCCTCTTCGTCCGCTTTCCCCGTGCGTTTGTTGGAGGTGCAACGAGAATGTTCCGTCTCTAACCACAACGCGAATATTCCGGTACACATCACATAAGCTATATAAAGGAGGCTTGAAGCCAACAGTCTGTCAGAGTTGGAGTCAGTGTGTTGTGGTGAGGGGTGACAGCGGTGTTGGCATTCGCCAGTGTTCCACCGGAGTCAGAGTATCGTCACGTACGGAACGGAATACTGTGAGTACTACCTTAGAGTACTGTGCATGTGTGCTACCGTAGAGTGCCTTGAGGTCTATGTGCGAAACCGTGATATGAGTAGACTTGTAACACTGTTAACTGTCATTGTGCGGAATACTGTAGTGCTATCTATCACTGCTGAACTGTTTTTGTTTGGTTGTCAGTATTAAGTAGTTCACTGTATTTGACTGTGTGAATTACTGGATTATCTTTGGAGTCGAACCAAATAACATTCATTATGTGTTGTGGGGGCGCCAGGTCTGAGTTCAAACCTGTCTGTCTACATGCAGCTGCTGTATGGAGTGACTGACACGTGAGTGCATGTGAAGGTAAGACGAGACTGTCCGTAAGAAATATCGCCCAACCAGCTAGACCACGTAACTGGCCGTCGGCTGTGAAGTAACATTTTTTACGAGTAGTATTACAACGCACCGACACAGATAGGTCTTATGGCGACGATGGGACAGGAATTGTCTAGGAGTGGCAAGAAAGCAGCTGTGGCCTTTATTAAGGTACAGCCCCAGCATTTGCCTGGTGTGAAAATTGGAAATCACGGAGAACCATCTTCAGGGCTGCCGACAATGGGGTTCGAACCCACTATCTCCCGAATACTGGATATTGGCCCAATTTAAGTGATTGCAGCTATCGAGCTCGCTGTGAAGAGAACAAAGACTTGCCGTACAATGGCTGCACCAGGCTAGAAATAGCCACACGAAATTATTATTATTATTATTATTATTATTATTATTATTATTATTATTATTATTATTATTATACATGCATACTTCACCATCATAGACCGTTATGCCTTTCAGCGTTCAGTCTGCAAGCCTCTGTGAATTTACTAAATTTCGCCACATTCCTCTATTTGCAACTAGTGCAGTGGCTTCCATTATTCTCCTAGGTAACCTATCTTCCTCCATTCTCCTCACATTACCTCATCACCGAAGCCGGTTTACACATACAGCTTCATCCATTGAGTTAATTCCTATCTTAGCCCTTATCTCCTCATTCCGAATGCCCTACTGCCATTGTTCCCATCTGTTTTTTTCTAGTTGCTTTACGTCGCACCGACACAGATAGGTCTTATGGTGACGATGGGACAGGAAATGGCTAGGAATGGGAAGGAAGCGGCCGTGGCCTTAATTAAGGTACAGCCCCATCATTTGCCTGGTGTGAAAATGGGAAACCACGGAAAACCATTTTCAGGGCTGCCGATATTGGGTTCGAACCTACTATCTCCCGAATACTGGATACTGACCGCAATTAAGCGACTGCAGCGATCGAGCTCGGTTCCCATCTATTTGTACCACCAACCATTCTCACTCCTTTCATGTCCGTTACTTCTAAGTTTCACTGGGCTCGTTGGCCGTGCGGTTTGGGGCGCACAGCTGTCAGCTCGCATGCGGGAGATAGTGAGTTCGAACCCCACTGTCGGCAGCCCTGAAGATGGTTTTCCGAAGTTTCCCATTTTCATACCAGGCAAATGTTGGGGCTGTGCCTTAATTAAGGCCACGGCCGCTTCCTTCCCATTCCTAGGCCTTTCCTGTCCCCTCGTCGCCATGACCTACCTGTGTCGGTGCGACGTAAAGCAAACAGCAACAAAATACTTCTAATTTTATTATTATTATTACGATTATTACTATTATTATGATTATTATTAGGGGTTGCCTAGATGGGGCAGTGAAGGCGTGTCCGTTTCACTCGAAAGGATATGGGTTTCATTTCCCGTCAGGAAGCCCAACAATTTAAGAGAAGAGATTTTCACTTCTGAAGCGTCACATGTTCCTGAGGTTCAATTAGCCTCCACCAAAATTGAGTACCAGGTTAATTCTTTGGAGGAAATGGTAGCCGGGCACAGAGCTAACGAGTTCCGAGTCTGGCATTGCCTTCCTCTCTTCCATGGACCTTCATGGCCTGAATGGACATGGCTTTGCATTTTATTAGTAACTAGCTGTAGTACCCGGCTTTGCCCGGATAGTTTTTGAATGTTTACCTTTAATATTTATATTACCAGTTAGTTAAGTGTGAAGTGAATGCTTATAGAATTCTTTTTGAGATGTTGATTTTACGACTTGTGTAGTTTTAGAGTTATTTAGATGTATCTGATTTCAAGTTTTAGATTACTTAATTATCGAGTAAACACTAATCTCGGTCATTTTATACTATTTACTTTTAAGCCCTTCTCAGCTCCTGCCTCGATGGAGACTGAACGTGGACTTAAACGCTATCCACAGCGTCAGAGGTCGTATCAGCGACACATAAACAATGGATTTCGACATTAATATTGGTTATTTACCTCATTTTTGCACGTTAGCCCCTCTCAATCCCCAACACCAGCGCTGGGCTAGGTGTATCTGACCTACACAGTAATGTTTTCTATATAGTAAGTCATGTGTATACCAAGTTTGATTGAGAGATATGCTAGAACATTCACACATACATCCTTAAACTCTGTCCATTTGGATGTTTTCAATTTTTTGCCAGTTCTCATCCGCCTGCCGAGTAGGACTGAGTTTTATCTTAAACGGCATCCAGAGTGTTACAGATCATTTCAACGACCCCGAAAACTATGGATTAGACTCAAATTTCGGTCGTTTTCGATTAATTTTTACATTTCACCCCTACTTTAGAGGTTAGGAGTCTCTTACCCCTAAGGTATATTTTTCCAGACAGTAGGTCCAGTGTACACACATGCGTCCATTCTCCCGGTCATTTTCGAAATTTTGTTTTTCACTTTTTCTCACCGCTATGCGAAAGGAGGCAGAAATTGGACTTCCAAAAAAATTGGAGCGTTACTATTCATCTCAGCGATCCTGAAAAGAATGGATTCGACACTATTTTCGATTATTTCTACATCTCATCCCGTCGTAGGTGTGCTAGGGTTGTCATACCTCCACGCACTTTGTCTCCTGATAATAAGTCATAAGCGACCAAGTTTGTTTGAAATTGTTCCCGTAGTCCCGAAACGTATGGATTCAACACTAATATCGGACATTTTCAGTCTTAATTACATTTCGTCCCCTTATCTAAGGCTTCTAGGGGTGTCTTTCCCCTCAGTATTTTTTCAGGTAGTAGGTAATATTTGTATTAAGTTCTGCTGACAGTTATACTGGAACGTACAAAAAACATCCTTAATCTCGGTCATTTGTATATTTTCTGTTCTTGACTCCTTCTCACCCGCCTGGCAATTGTGGATCAACTTAGACTTAAACGACAACCGGAGTGTCATTCCTCATTTCAGCGACCCCTAAAACCATGGATGTGACATTATTTTCGATTATTTTATATCTAACTTCCCCTAACCCCCACCACAAAGGGGCCTGAATTTGGACTTTAAAAGTCCAGAGTGCCACTATTCATCTCAGCGACCCAGAAAACTGTGGATTCGATACTATTCCCGATTATTTATATATATACTCACCCCTCGTCCCCCGCCCCAAAGGGGACTGAACGTGGACTTTAAAAAGATCAGAAGTGTTATTATTCATCTCAGCGACCCCGAAAACTATGGATTTGACACTATTTTCGATGATTTATATATATCAGACCCCTCGCCCGCCCCCCCCCCCGCCCCTAAGGGCACCTGGGGTGTCTTACCCTCACGTGGTTTGTCTCATGATACTAAAATTCCGGACTGCCGTTATTCATCTCAGGGACCCTAAAAACTGTGGATTCGACACTAATTACGATTATTTTATATATCACTCCCCCTTGGCCCCCACCCTAAAGGGGGCTGAACTTGGAATTAAAAAATTCCCGGGATGTCACTGTTCATCTAAGCGACCCTGAAAAGTGTGGATTCGACACTATTTTCGATTACTTGTATATATCACTCCCCCCTCGCCCTCACAACAAAGGGGGCTGAACTTGGACTTTAAAAAAATCGGAGTGTCACTATTCTTCTCAGTGACCCCGAAAAGTATGGATTCGACACTATTTTCGTTTATTTTTATATATGACCCCCTTACCCCTCGCCCCTAAGGGTTCCTGGGGTGTCTTATCCCCACGTGGTTTGTCTCCTGATACAAAAAATCCGGAGTGTCGCTATTCACTATGGCGACCCCGAAAACTATGTATTCGACACTATTTTCGATTATTTGTATCTTTCACTCCCCCCTCGCCCCCACCCGAAATGGTCTGAACTTGGACTTGAAAGAAAACTGGAGTGTCACTATTCATCTCAGCGACCCGAAAAGTATGTATTCAACACTACTTTCGATGATTTTTATATCTCACGCCCCCCGCCCCCCGCCCTTAAGGGTTCCTGGGGTGTCCTATTCCCGCGTGGTTTGTCTCCCGATACTAAAATTCCGGAGTGTTACTATTCACCTCGGCGACCCCGAAAAATATATATTCGACACTAAATACGATTATTTTTATATCTCACCCCCTTGCTCCCCACCCAAGAGGGGGTTGAACTTGGACTTAAAAAAATCCCGGCGTGTCACTATTCATCTAAGCGACCCCGAAAGTACGCATTCACACTACTGTCGATGATTTTTATATCTTACCCCTTCGCCCCTAAGGGTTCCTGGGGTGCCCTACCCCCACGTGTTTTGTCTACTGATAGTAAAATCTGGAGTGTCACTATTCATCTCAGTGACCCCGAAGAGTACTCGATACTCTTTTCGATTATTTTTATATATCACTCCCCCCCTTGCCCCCCACCCTAAAGGGGGCTGAACATGGAATTTAAAAATTCCCGGGATGTCACTATTCATCTAAGCGACCACGAAAAGTATGGATTCGACACTATTTTCGATTATGTGCATATATCACTCCCTCCTGAACCCCCCACCCCAAAGGTGGCTGGACTTGGACTTTAAAAACATTCGGAGTATCACTATTCATCTCAGCGACCCCGAAAAATATGGATTCGACACTATTTTCGTAATGTTTATATATGACCACCTCGCCCCCGCCCCTAATGGTTCCTGGGGTGTCTTACCCCCACGTGGTTTGTTTCCTGATACTAAAAATCCGAAGTGTCGCTATTCACTTTGGCGACCCCGAAAACTATGTATTCGACACTATTTTCGATTATTTGTATATTGTACCCCCCTCGCCCCCACCCCAAAGGGACTGAACTTGGCCTTTTAAAAAATTCGGAGTGTTACTATTCATCTCAGCGACCCCGAAAAGTATGGATTCGACACTATTTTCATTTATTTTTATATATGACACCCTCGCCCCCCGCCCCCCGCCCCCAGGGGTGTTTGGGATGTCTTACCCCCACGCGGTTTTTCTCCTGATACCAAGTCATAAGTGTATCCAATTTGGTTCAAATCGCTCCAATGGTTTAGGAGGAGATGTGGTACAAACCCACCCACCCAGCCACCCACATACATACAATGACATATATATATATATATATATATATATATATATATATTGTTTTGTACATTTTAATGTGAAACATTTTCTGTAGGTATATCAGTAATTGTTTGCTCTGTACGGCTTCTGGATGAAAGGTCAGCGTACTGGACTTCGGTTCAGGCGGCCCCGGGTTCGATTCCCGATTATGCTGGGAATTTAACTGAATACGGTTATATCTTCTGGCTCGGTGAATGTGTGTTTGTGTTCAACTTAATACGCGTACTGTGCTGGGACTGGTACGGCCCCGCGTCAGCACCGGGTTCGATTCTCGGCCGGGTCAGGGTTTTTAATTGTACATGTTTAATATCGCTGGCATGGGGACTGGGTGTTTGTGTCGTCCTTAATGTTCCTTTCCTCACATTCAACACTTTACACTTCCGAAATTTCCAAATACACGCAGGTTCATAACATATGGTGCAAAGTAGGAGCAAAATATCTTCTTAGGTTGACGCCCCGAATAAAAAGCATTTTAAAAAAATACTGGGACTGTGTCTTAAGTAAGGCTATGGTAGCTTCCTTCCTAGTTTCAGCCCTATCCTGTCTTAAAACTAAATACTAAGGAAATGTTTCTTCCACGAATTTTAAGTGTTAACCCTGCTGTTAAGGAGGCTAACACATAATTTAACAAAATGGCTGTCTCATCAAGAAATGTCAACTCCAACAAACTGTTAATCCTTGTGTTAAATTTTAACAGCTGTTAAAATTTCAGCTGTAAGGTTGAAGCTTTACTGCTGTATGAAGACTATTTATAAACTGAAGAAAGCAAAGGACGACCCATGCTAATAAAAAAAAACCGGCTGTTAATAGTTGCCAGAATAAAGCTTGCATGAAATAAATTTCATTTTGGTTCCGTATTGACAATTATCTATATACACTGACTGACAGAGCAAATGCAACACCAAGAAGGAGTGGTTCGAAAGGGATGAAAGTTGGGAAAAAAACAGAGACGGCACGGACGAATAATTGATGTTTATTTGAAACCGATATGCAGGTTACACAATGCGCACGGCATCGACTCAGTAGGATGTAGGACCACCGCGAGCGGCGATGCACGCAGAAACACGTCGAGGTACAGAGTCAATAAGAGTGCGGATGGTGTCCTGAGGGATGGTTCTCCATTCTCTGTCAACCATTTGCCACAGTTGGTCGTCCGTACGAGGCTGGGGCAGAGTTTGCAAACGGCGTCCAATGAGATCCCACACGTGTTCGATTGGTGAGAGATCCGGAGAGTACGCTGGCCACGGAAGCATCTGTACACCTAGTAGAGCCTGTTGGGAGATGCGAGCAGTGTGTGGGCGGGCATTATCCTGCTGAAACAGAGCATTGGGCAGCCCCTGAAGGTACGGGAGTGCCACCGGCCGCAGCACATGCTGCACGTAGCGGTGGGCATTTAACGTGCCTTGAATACGCACTAGAGGTGACGTGGAATCATACGCAATAGCGCCCCAAACCATGCTGCCGCGTTGTCTAGCGGTAGGGCGCTCCACAGTTACTGCCGGATTTGACCTTTCTCCACGCCGATGCCACACTCGTCTGCGGTGACTATCACTGACAGAACAGAAGCGTGACTCATCGGAGAACACGACGTTCCGCCATTCCCTCATCCAAGTCGCTCTAGCCCGGCACCATGCCAGGCGTGCACGTCTATGCTGTGGAGTCAATGGTAGTCTTCTGAGCGGACGCCGGGAGTGCAGGCCTCCTTCAACCAATCGACGGGAAATTGTTCTGGTCGATATTGGAACAGCCAGGGTGTCTTGCACATGCTGAAGAATGGCGGTTGACGTGGCGTGCGGGGCTGCCACCGCTTGGCGGCGGATGCGCCGATCCTCGCGTGCTGACGTCACTCGGGCTGCGCCTGGACCCCTCGCACGTGCCACATGTCCCTGCGCCAACCATCTTCGCCACAGTCGCTGCACCGTGGATACATCCCTATGGGTATCGGCTGCGATTTGACGAAGCGACCAACCTGTACTTCTCAGCCCGATCACCATACCCCTCTGCTGGAAATGCCTCCGTTGACGGCGGCCTGGAATTCTTAGCTATACACGTGTCCTGTGGCACACGACAACACGTTCTACAATGACTGTTGGCTGAGAAATCACGGTACGAAGTGGGCCATTCGCCAACGCCGTGTCCCATTTATCGTTCGCTAAGTGCGCAGCACAGCGGCGCATTTCACATCATGAGCATACCTCAGTGACGTCAGGCTACCCTGCAATTGGCATAAAGTTCTGACCACTCCTTCTTGGTGTTGCATTTGCTCTGTCAGTCAGTGTATATAAAATAACTTGTCCTGACTGACTGACTGACTGACTGGGTGATTCATCATCGCCGAGCCAAAACTACTGGAAATAAAGAGATGAAATTTTGGGGATATATTCATATTAAGACGTAGGTGCTCGCTAAGAGAGGATTTTTGGATATTCCTTCGCTAAGGGGGTGAAAACGGCGGTGAAATTTTTAAAATGAGTTGCTCTATATCTCAAAACTTTAAAAGTTTACAGATGTAAAAATTGGTATTTAGAATCTTCTTTAAAAATAAGGAAACACGTATTTTTTTGTTTTCAGAAAATCCCAATAGGAGGGGTTAAAAAGGGTGAAAATGGGGGAAAACGGGTTGAATGCCTTTAATCAGGATACCGGTACCTATATCTCAGAAACTGAAGATATTATAGACCTGAAAATTGGTACTTTTAATCTCTTTTAAAAATAAAGAAACACGTAATTTTTTGTTTTTGGAAAATCCAATTAATGGGAGGGTGAAAAGGGGGTGAATTTTTAAAATGAGTGAATCTATATCTCCAAACTTTTAAAGTTTGCAGATGTAAAAATTGGTATTTATAACCGTCATTAAAAATAAAGGAACACGTATTCTTTTGTTTTCGGAAAATCGCAATAGGAGGAGTGAAAAGGGGCTAAAAATTGGTTGAATGCCTTTAATGAGGCTACTTATATATCAGAAACTGAAGATATTACAGACCTGAAAATTGGTGTTTGGGATCTCCGTTAAAAATAAAGAAACACCTATTTTTTGTTTCTGGAAAATCCAATTTAGGGGGGGGGGTTGAAAAGGGAGTAATATTTTAAAATGAGTGTATCTATCTCAAAATTTTTAAAGGTTATATATGTGATAATTGGTATTTAGAATCCCCTTTAAAAATAAATAAACACACATATTTTTTCGTTTTTGGAAAATCCAAATATTGGGGGGTAAAAAGTGGGGAGGGTAAATTTTTTAAAATGAGTGTGTATACATCTTAAAACTTTAAAATTTACAGATGTAAAAATTGGTAGTTAGAATCTCCTCTAAAAATAAAAACGTATTTTTTGTTTCCTGTAAATCCCAATAGGAGGGGTGTAAAAGTGTGAAAAATGGGTTAAATGCCTTTAATGAGGATACATATATCTCAGAAACGAAAGATATTACAGAACTGTAAATTTGTACATGGGATCTCCTTTAAAAATAAAGAAATACGTATTTTTTAGTTTTGGAAAATCCAATTAATGGCGGTCAAACAGGAGTGACAAATTGGGTGAATTTTTGAAAGACTATATCTACAGAACATCTTGGAAACGTAAAATGTTACAGACGTAAAAAGTGGGTGTTTGTAATCTCCTGTAAATCTAAAGAAACATAGGTGATTTGTGTTTGGAAACTCCACTTAAGGGGAACTCAAAAGGGGTGAAATTTTAAAATGAGAATTTTTACAGTTTATCTCAAAAAACTTAACATGTTACAGAAGTGAAAAATGGTATTTTTTTATCTCTATTAAACATAAAGAAACGTGTATTTTTAGCTTTCGGAAATACCACTTGGGTGGAGGGGGGGGGTAAAAGTGACTGAAAATGGTGTTGAATTCTTTTAATTAGGCTACTGATATCTCAAAAATGAAGATGTTACAGACGTGAAATTTGATATTTGCAATCTGCTTTAAAAATAAAGAAACACGTATTCTCGGAAAATCCAATGAAGGGGGGGGGGGTTGAAAGAATTGAAAAATTAATTGAATTAATTGAATGAGAATACATACATTTAATAAAAACTAAAGTTGTTACAGATGTGAAAATTCGTATTTGGATCGTCTTTAAAAACAAAGAAAAACGCGTTTTTGGGGGAAACCATCTTGGAGGGCGGGAGTGTAATTGAGTTGAATTCCTTTCATGAGGACACATAAATCAAAAACTGAAGAAGTTAGAGTCGTGATAATTGGTATTTAGAAGATCCTTTACTATTAAAGAAACAAGTATTTTTTGCGCGAAAATTCACTTAGGGGGGGGGGGGGAGTAGTGTGAAATGAAGTGAAAAAAGTAAATTATTTTTGTGGGGATACTTATATCTCAAAACTGAAGGTAATAGACGTGAACATTGGTGTTTGAAATCTTCTTTAAACATAAGAAACAAACCTTCTTTTAATTTTTTTTAAGGGGGTGCCTGTAAATAAACTTAACGACGGTGGGGTTTAGAAGGAGGTGAGACCAATTGATTTTACTGTTCTTAATGTACTTATAAGGATCCTCGGCGGCGCGCCGGCCTCTCACAGCTGGGTTCCGTGGTTCAAATCCCGTTCACTCCATGTGACATTCGTGCTGGACAAAACGGAGGCGGGACAGGTTTTTCTCCGGATACTCCGGTTTTCCTGTCATCATCCATTCCAGCAACACATAATAATAATAATAATAATAATAATAATAATAATAATAATAATAATAATAATAATAATAATAATAATAATAATAATAATGTTCCGGACCGTCGTCAAATGTGCGGACCGCGCTGGAAACGGCTCCTGGACGGGTAATGACTAAGAATGCAGTCCGGCTGCGGGTTCAGTGCCTTCTAGGCACCCAATATGACACCACGCCGGATCTCCTGAAGGATTTTATCCATATTAAAAATGATTATAGGAAAAGATGGCAAAGATTTACGGACCCAACTGACCGGGAGGAATACCTGAGCCTAGCCCGGGAAGTACGAAATCGACTGCTGGAAAAGAAGGTTGAAAAATGGGAGGAACCATGCCGTAATCTAATAGAAAACGAGTCAGATCGGGAATTTTGGTGGGTTCTCGCAGAAAACGAGTCAGACCGCAAATTTCGGCGGATTATATATCTAAAACAATAAGCATTCTATTATAAATTTCAGTATAATACCGTAGCGAAGCACGGGTATCTTGCTAGTGTTATATAAGTTAAATACTAGTATACTGGTTCCATCTAGTCAATATCTATAAGTTATAAAAACACCAAAGTAGAACAGCGGTAAATGTTTTGGCCATATTAGGCCATCTTCAGCTGTCTAGAAATAACTTAACCTTAAAATTAATGTATTGAAAGTTGCGAAACATGAGTAAAATTTACATTCATATGATATACTTTTAAATTAGAACAGGTGTATGCTGAAACATCAGTAGATGAAAGAGTCGCTTGATGTAGTAAGATGAAGTTAATACGAGTCCGACACTGAACAGTTATACGTTATAAATTATAATGATGATGTTACTAAAAGTTTCTTCTGTTTCTTAAAATTTGTTTCTCGTAAAAATAGCTGCATTCGATTAAGTTCGACCAGTATCCAGCATTTGGAAGATAGTGGGTTCGAACCCCATTGTCGGCAGCCGTGATGATGGTTTTCCGTGGTTTCCTATTTTCAAACCAGGCAAATGCTGGGGCTGTACCTTAATTAAGGTCACGGTCGCTTCCTTCCCACTCCTAGCACTCCCAGTTATTATCGCGACATAAGACATATCTGTGTCGGTGCGATATAAAGCAACTTGAAAAAAATCAACTTTCAATACATTAATTTTATGTTAAAGTTATTTCTAGACAGCTGAAGATGGCCTAATTCATTTTTCAAGCACATTCGCATACTTTCAAATTAAATCTATAACAATATTTGTCTCGCATACATCATAAGGACGCTTTTGTTGCCTTTTGCTTGATATGTTTATGTCTTAGCGGTCTCCGCTAACCATAACCTTTAATAATGTCAACCATGTGTGATAAAATACTATTTAAACATACTGCAAGGAGCACTTTATTTAAGAAACAAAAGACGCACTGCCAAAAGCGTTCAGAAATTTCACGGAAATGTGTTAATTTGTCTTTAACAAATTGTTTCGTAAACAATGCTGGAAATGTGTTCGTGAAAGAGGGTACTTATAACCGAAGTGTTAAATTAATAACAATAGTTACTTAACATTTATTAAGAACAATGTAACAAAGAGTTGAAGAGGTATCATAAAAATCTACTATTATTTCACTGCATTTTGAAGCATTTTAAAATTTTTTTTGGTGGATTAACGTCGTGCTATCACATGGAATGTTTTCGGTGACGGAACGGTAGGAAAGGTTTAGGAGTGGGAAGGTAGCGGCCGTGGCCTTAATTAAGCTACATCTTTATAATTTGTCTGGTGTGAAAATGGAAAACACAGAGAATTAATCTTCAGGGCTGCCGACGGTGTGAATCAACTTCACCATCTCCCGAATGCAAGCTCACAACAAGGCGACTCGAACCGCATGGCCAACTCGCTTGGTACATCATGATGCTCAGTTCAAGACCCAGCATACAAACAGTCAACTTGACCTGCTGAGCGAGTTGGCTACTCGTTTTGGGATATGGTGGGTTTCAATCCCACCGTCGGCAGCCTTGCAGATAGCTTTCCGAGGTTTCCCATTTTTACATCTGGAAAATGCTTAATTTAGGCTACGGCCGTTACTTTCCCAATTGTAGCCCTTTTCCATACTTTCGTCGCCATGAACCTTCGAAACCACTTCTTCTTCTTCTACTACTACTACTGCTCTTCCCACACCTGTGGGGTCGCGGGTGCGAACTGTGTCGCACATGAGGACTTGGCCCTGTTTTACGGCCGGATGCTGACGCCAACCTTATGTTGAAGGATGTAATCACTACCGGTATTGCATGTTTCTGTGTTGGTTGGTGGTGTAGTGTGTTGTCTGAATATAAACAAACAGGAATACTCGGTCCCCGAGCCAGAAGAATTAATCAAGCGAGATTAAATTTCCCGAACCGGCCGGGAATCGAACCCGGGACCGTCTGAACCAAAGGCCTCAACGCTGACCATTCAGCGTATGAGTCGGACAACCTTCGAAACCACTATTACGGGAAAATTGACTTAACTCCCAGACATGACACTGGCTATCTGGTATGTATATAAGTAACACTTTTACATGCACTGGAAAAACTTATCGTCGCTGCACCCAGAAAAACCACTATGTGATCATATTTCAGCGTAAAACTACGACCAGAAAGGTTCTGTCATCTAAGGTTCAGTACTGCATGAACTATATCAACGAATATTCCTTCTGAGTGGTACATGTGCTGCGGGTCAGTATTCCTCCCCTCAACATTGTCACAGGACGGTCTCTCGAGGAGCAACGACGTTATGATATCGTCGTTGCGCCAGCGAAAACCGCTAAGTGATAAATAGTTTTGGAAAAATGCCGACCCGCAACACACATAATATGAAGAGCGAGAATTTCTTGACAGAACCTTACCGGCCAAAGTCCTAAACTGAAATATTTCACGTAGTGGTATCTAGAGGCGCAACGATGGTATGTTTTAATGTTGAAAATATATCTTAGCAGACAAAGTGGGGGTCCCCATACTACCATAAACATAAGCAATTTCTTCAATTCTGCCGAAAGCTGAAGAGCTAAAGGGCCCGTACAGGTTTCACATTTTGACTCTTGGATAGATCTATCAACTAAAAATCAAATTTCGAAAAATCACTTCCGGTATAAATTCAGTTCCGGAGAAACGGCCTAAATCACTCCTTTTTTTACTCGTTTTCTTTGTAATTCAAATCCTAGCCAAATTAACTTGTTTAAATAACTCTTTCTGCAATGTGTTCCTTGGTTCAATATCCTCAGGAGATTTTTACTTTTGAAAAACGTCCACACCGAATGTAGTTATAAGGCCTTAAGTGAAACTCTGCATTGACTCACATTAGCGCTTGTAGTAGCAGAAAAAAGGAAAACTGCTAATCTAATCGACCGGATAACGATGATTAAGAAAAAGATTGTAAATCTTCTATATATATAAAATAGCTTGTCCTGACTGACTGACTGATTCATCATCGCCGAGCCAAAACTACTGGACATAAAGAAATGAAATTTTGGGGACATATTCACATTATGATGTAGGTGCTCGCTAAGAGAGGATTTTTGGATATTCCTACGGTAGGGGGGGTGAAAAGGGGGGTGAAATTTTAAAATGAGTGTATCTATATCTCAAAACTTTAAAAGTTTATAGATGTAAAAATTGGTATTTAGAATCTTCTTTAAAAATAAGGAAACACGTATTTTTTCTTTTTCAGAAAATCCCAATAGGAGGGGTGAAAAAGGGTGAAAATGGGGGAAAATGGGTTGAATGCCTTTAATCAGGATACCGGTACTTATATATCAGAAACCGAAGATATTACAGACCTCAAAATTGGTACTTTTGATCTCTTTTAAAAATAAAGAAACACGTATTTTTTTGTTTTTGGAAAATCCAATTAATGGCAGGGTGAAAAGGGGGTGAATGTTTAAAACGAGTGAATCTATATCTCGAAACTTTTAAAGTTTGCTGATGTAAAAATTGGTATTTAGAATCTTCATTAAAAATAAAGAAACACGTATTTTTTTGTTTTCGGAAAATCGCAATAGGAGGAGTGAAAAGGGGTGAAAATGGGTTGAATGCCTTTAATGAGGATACTTATATCTCAGAAACTGAAGATATTACAGACCTGAAAATTGGTGTTTGGGATCTCCTTTAAAAATAAAGTAGCACCTATTTTTTGGTTTCTGGAAAACCCAATTAAGGGGGGGGAAAGGGGGGTAATATTTTAAAACGAGTGTATCTATATCTCAAAACTTTTAAAGGTTATAGATGTAAAAATTGGTATTTAGAATCTTCATTAAAAATAAAGAAACACGCATTTTTTTGTTTTCGGAAAATCACAATAGGAATCGTGAAAAGGAGTGAAAAATTGGTTGAATGCCTTTAATGAGGCTACTTATATTTCAGAACCTGAAGATATTACAGACCTGAAAATTGGTGTCTGGGATCTTCTTTAAAAATAAAGACACACGTATTTTTTTGTTTGTGGAAAATCCAATTATGGGGGGGGGTGAAAAGGGGGTGATTTTTTTAAATGAGTGTATCTATATCTCAAAACTTTTAAAGTTTATAGATGTAAAAATTGGTAATTAGAATCTCCTTTAAAAATAAAGAAAGACGTATTCTTTTGTTTTCGGAAAATCCCCATAGGAAGGGTGTAAAAGGGTGAAAAATGGGTTGAATGCCTTTAATGAGGCTACTTATATTTCAGAACCTGAAGATATTACAGACCTGAAAATTGGTATTTTGGATCTACTTTAAAAGTAAAGAAACACGTATTTTTTTCGTTTTTGGACAATCCAAATATTGGGGGGTGAAAAGGGGGGGTGAATTTTTTAAAATGAGTGCGTCTACATCTTAAAACTTTAAAATTTACAGATGTAAAAATTGGTAGTTAGAATCTCCTCTAAAAATAAAGGAACACGTATTTTTTTATTTCCTGTAAATCCTAATAGGAGGGGTTTAAAAGGGGTGAAAAATGGGTTGAATGCCTTTAATGGGGATACATATATCTCAGAAACGAAAGATATTACAGAACTGAAAATGTGTATATGGGATCTCCTTTAAAAATAAAGAAACACGTAATTCTTAGTTTTTGGGAAATCCAATTAATGGCGGTTAAACAGGAGTGACAAATTGGGGTGAAATTTTTGAAAGACTATATCTACAGAATATCTTGGAAACGTAAAATGTTGCAGACGTAAAAAGTGGGTGTTTGGAATCTCCTGTAAATGTAAATAAACATGGGTGATTTGTTTATGGAAACTCCACGTAAGGGGAACTCAAAAGGGGTGAGATTTTAAAATGAGAATTTTTACAGTATATCTAAAAAAACTTAACATGTTACAGAAGTGAAGGTATTTTTTATCTCTATTAAACATAAAGAAACGTGTGTTTTTAGTTTTCGGAAATACCACTTGGGTGGAGGGGGGTGGTAAAAGTGACTGAAAATGGTGTTGAATTCTTTTAATTAGGCTACTGATATCACAAAAATGAAGACGTTACAGACGTGAAATTTGATATTTGCAATCTGCTTTAAAAGTAAAGATACACGTATTCTCGGAAAATCCAATGAAGGGGCGGTGGGGGGGGGGGGGGGAAGAATTGAAAAATTAATTGGCTTAATTGTATGAGAATACATACATCTAATAAAAACTAAAGTTGTTACAGACGTGAAAATTCGTATTTGGATCTCCATTAAGAACAAAGAAAAGCGCGTTTTGGTGGGGAAACCATCTTGGAAGGCGGGAGTGTAAAGGAGTTGAATTCCTTTCATGAGGACACATAAATCAAAAACTGAAGAGGTTAGAGTGGTGATAATTGGTATTTAAGAAGATCCTTTACTATTAAAGAAACAAGTATTTTTGCGGGAAAATTCACTTGGGGGGGGGGGGGAGTATTGTGATATGAAGTGCAGAAAGTAAATTATTTTTATTGGGATACTTATATCTCAAAACTGAAGGTAATAGACGTGAACATTGGTGTTTGGAATCTCCCTTAAACATAAAGAAACAAGCATTCTTTTAATTTGGGGGGGGGGGGGGGGTGGCGGTAAATAAACTTAACGGCGGTGGGGTGTAGAAGGAGGTGAGACCAATTGATTTTAGCTGTTATTAATGTACTTATAAGGACCCTCCGTTGCTCAGGTGGCAGCGCGCCGGCCTCTCACAGCTGGGTTCCGTGGTTCAAATCCCGGTCACTCCATGTGACATTCGTGCTGGACAAAACGGTGGCGGGACAGGTTTTTCTCCGGATACTCAGGTTTTTCCTGTCATCAGCCATTCCAGCAACACATAATAGTAATAATAATAATAATAATAATAATAATAATAATAATAATCCGGACCGTCGTCAAATGTGCGGACCGCGCTGGAAACGGCTCCTGGACGGGTAATGACTAAGAATGCAGTCCGGCCGCGGGTTCAGTGCCGCCAAGGCACTCAATATGACACCACGCCGGATCTCCTGAAGGATTTTATCCATATTAAAAATGATTATATGAAAAGATGGCAAAGATTTACGGGCCCAACTGACCGGGAGGAATACCTGAGCCTAACCCGGGAAGTACGAAAACGATTGCTGGAAAGGAAGATTTAAAAATGGGAGGAAACGTGCTGTAAAATAATAGAAAACCAGTCAGATCGGGAATTTTGGTGGATTCTCGCAGAAAACGAGTCAGATCGCGAATTTCGGCGGATTATATATCTAAAACAATAAGCATTCAATTATAAATTTCAGTATAATACCGTAGCGAAGCACGGGTATCTTGCTAGTTTTAGGAATAAAATAATGAAGAATATATACTCATACTTTATTATAATTTAACTGCTACACCCGACTACGTTTCGCAGTGTCTCAATGATTTTCATCTCCGATGAAAGAGATTTGGAGAAGTGTATGGTTATTTTAAATGCCGGCGTAATTGCTCCACTATAACGTTAGCACCGAATGAAGTCATCTCAAGACAGGAATTATTATTTGCTATGTTTTTAAGGAAACGTTTTGAATCATTATTAATTCCATTTAACAAACTTTTCAGTGGTACTTTGGCTGCTAAAGTTCAGGTAGCTTCTCCTTTCCGTTCGTGCAGCACATACCCGGGGTTTCTGTTTTAAATTTTATCGCTGTGCAGTGCGGACAAACTTTATCCATTTTTCCGAATGAACGACTTTGCATGGAATTTTTTACTGAATATCTGGTTCGTATGGAAAAGCAGTTCGATGATATGACGCTCGATCATTCAGATATTTTAACTGCATACGTCTTCGCTGTTGATCTAATATTCTCGGCGTTTTTGAGACCATTGTCTTCTTCTTCTCCTTCTGCTTCTCGATTCATAAATCTCGTACTATGGCTGGAGGAAACACAGACGACGTTCGTATATTTTTAGAGTTTTGTGAGCACAGGACGTATTTATCATACAGCTACCTATCCAATTTCGTTCGGAAAGACAGCCTAAATACGCGCGTATTAGAATACAAAGTTGTATCAAAATTTCTAGTCAATCAACCGACTACTTTTAGATTTTTGCGATCACAAACATACGCAAACAAACTTTTACATAATAAAGATTTACCTAAAATCGTAGCTCATATCTCTAGGATGCTTCGAACATTCGGTTGCTTGGCCGAAAAGCTACAAGTGTGGATTTTGACATTAGTTGCACCGTAAGTAACTACAGTATGACAGTTATGTTAGATTCAAATTTCAACATTATTCAGAAGAACTTAGGGATATTAAATTTGACATAGTAAAAAATACAATAATAACCTTGCTCGTTTCTTAAATATCAACTGTGTTTTTGGAAATTTGATCCAGTGAACCTAACTGTAGCCGGTGGTGAGAAGTTCATAACGTGGATGTGATGCTAAATTCTGTAAAGTCGCCATTGCAAAAACTAAGACATTTTCGAAGAAATAAAGGAAATACTTGTGTTTCTCTTGTGAATGTATGTAAAAATTTTAAAATCGCCATTGCAAGAACTTAGACATTTTCGTAGAAGTCAATTCAATATTTTTTGTTGTGAATTTATGTAAAAACATTAATAAGAATTTTCAGGAATCACAAGAAAGACAGTTAATTATATTTAAGCATTACGAGTGTTGGAAGAAAGACATGGTATTGGAGATCTCCTGTAGTTGTGCTTACTGTAACTTGCAATCTGGAAAACAAAATTTTGTATCACCCTGTATTTGCCACGTGGAGGCTTCGATCACGAAATCGCTGCGTTTTGCAATCGAAACCTCTAGAATGTGTTGTCTATATGCCCATATATGGAAATTCAGTTTAATTGGTCGGAATAACGAACTTTATCATTGGTGAAAATTTCGGGTCTAATTGTACTAAGCTTCCCTGATTGGCTGTTTGCGTGTTTCTCAATTTACGGCCTTTGGCTCCTCGTTAAGAGCAGGGCTCTTGTCCGCGTCTTTGGTTTTCGTACGTCTTCACGGTCGGACGCACCTTGAGGGTGGTCCGGTCAGCGGTTCCAGTCTTCTTGAATGTTAAATTAATATGTAAATTTATTTGTTTCGGAGTTTACCATAGACCCTGGTGTTCGCCATTTTTGTTTTGTAATGCCTTAGCTCGTCAGCTAGGCATATCCTTTGTTTTGGAGGCAATTCCCTTTTATTAACCTATTTAATTGTGTAACGTAAAATTTAATTTTCCTTCCGCGCTTGCCTCCCGTAGTCCCGTATCAATTTAGTGTACGCCTGTTGAGCTATGTGTATCTCACTGATGCATATTACTTGAGGACAGCAACTCTAAAGGCCTCTGCATTAAATTTTAAATTCCTTCATTTTCTTTATAAACTATATGTAATAATCTGTAAGCTCATTTCCTATTTGCCTTGTAAGATTATTGTAAATTTTTTATTCCCTGTTAAATTTTCTTTGTGAATTTCATTACCGAAGTTATGCTCACCTTCTTAAATGTAATCATAATATTTTATTACAATTTTGGTTTTCTGAATAACCATCGACATGAACCTCGTGGTTCGATTCATCTTGTTTCTTTATTGATCATGTTACCTTTTTAATTGCTGTTATTCTACCATGTTAAAATTTCTTTTATTGTTAGTAAATGTAAACTGAAGGGTAAACGCTCTCACGTCTTTTTCCCTACAATGTCACGTAGTTGTCATGTTGGTAATCCTGCTTATCATTGCTTCTAGACATGTGTATGTTTTTGAAACTTGAAATGTTTTTATCGGTGTCTTATCGGCTGGCATATGTTCCTTCAAGTTTGTTACTTTGATTGCTACCTTGTTTTATATGTACTAAGATTTATGTGACCAGCTGTAAGGGGGGGGGGGGTTACATTAATTACTAGAGGTGAGCATCTATTCAACTGCACCACGGCACTTGGCCAGCCACAATCAGCGGCTATAGGAAAAATTATTTTGTAATGGTTTTATATTCTGTTACATTATTCCTCCTTTCCTCGTGAGCTTCACAGGCTTATAGCTATAATTGCAGCAAGACCTTGTTCTGACAGCGGGAGGTCAACAGAGTTGTGATTTGACGCTTCCTTATCTGCAGGTCGTTACTGACGAATTGCAGCAGAGATGGCGCTGGGTCGTAAACACACGTTGTTACGGGAACCGTACCGGACATTATCTCGCGTGCTCGTTCCGCTACGGGCCATACCACAGGAAGATAAGCGCGATAACAACGGATTTGTCAGCTCTATTAGTTCCAAGTACGACATCAAACCGTTACCAACAGGCTTGGCTGTATCTGCTCCTTCCATGGCAATCAATAGACACAGCAAAGGATCCTGTTTCGTTGGAATTCAAGGCGTATCTGGTCACAAGTGTTGTTGTTGTTGTTCTTGTTGTTTAGTGCTAATTCTTATTAAAGGGAGTGGGATACTAACCGTCAAAATTTTTACCTTTTCAATTTTCATCTCACAAGGAAATTTGTATTGGCACCATACAATGGACTATAGCACCGGAACGGACGCTCAACGGACTGTCAGTGCCAGTTGGATGAGGTGGCGACAAGCTACAGATGTTCTCTGTGAGACTAAAATGCCTGTCTAACTCAAATATCAAATTTACAACACCATGGTGAGCCTGCACTGCTGCATGCGGCAGAATGTTGATCCATTACCAGGAAATAGGAACAAAGTTCCGTGTAGCAGAAATGACACAGCAGAAACGTAAGTATAGGAAAGCTGATTGGGAAGAAGGGCCGTGGCCTTAATTATGGTACAGCCCCATCATTTGTCTGGTATGAAAATGGGAAACCACGGAAGACTGTAGTCAGGGCTGTCGACGGTGGAATTTCAACCCACCATCTCTCGAATGCAAACTCACAGCCGCGCGACCTTAACTGCACGGCCAACTCGCTAGGTCCGACTAATTTGAATCGTTTTCAGTGCGCACTAGGTGAGGCCCAACAACGGATTGTCAGTTTATGTACACGACTCGAGATATAATGTGAATGCTCAATTATTATCTATCAAGCCCACTGAAATCAATACACCAAACAAAACGGAGGGTAACACTTTCAGATATTTAATTGCAGGGACTGGCTGAACACGAAGTGATGTTACTAGCATCGCTCACGCCTCAGTTACTTTCATATTGTCACAGCCAAATATGATGATGATGATGATGATAATTATTATAATTGCGGTTCTTAAAATATGGGACGGAGTGTGCTTATTGGTGACTTATGATGCCCATTTACCTGAATTATTATTACTATTATTATTATTATTATTATTATTATTATTATTATTATTATTATTATTATTATTGTTACCGTGTTTTAGTGGTAGGTAGAGGTGAAAGAAGGTGCGGGCGTGAACGGGTCTCAAACTACGGAATCAAAGTTAATGTAAAATTTAACAAGGTTATATTTTCTTTTCAAAAACAAAGAAATAACAAGCATGGCAGGTACAAAGTAGCAAGTCCAAAGGGTAGTTACAATATTTACAGGATTTGGGCTTCGCGCCCTGACTTCACAATGCTTGGGCAATCAGCTCAGTTTTACCCCAAACACAAGTTTCAACAGAGGGGCAGAAAACCCCATTCATGCCTAGGAGTCCTTGCTCCAAATTACACTGAAAAGCCTCCACGAGGCATACAACACTCAATTTTCAAAAGAGCCACACGCTCTCAACTTTAAGCCTCTCAAAGGCCACACCAAACTCCACCTTCGAGTTGTCCTCACTGGACATAGACACAGGGGTAAAATACCCAACCTACTGAGGTCTATTAAATGAAAAGGGGCAATTACATGACCTCTAAAATAACAATTTGAGAGGAGGCGATCTGCACTCCTAATACACTTGTTTTTTAAAACCTAATCTGGCTCTAGGCCACTAATGCAAGGGCTAATCCCATACTACAGAGGTGACTTTAGAAAAGAGCAATTTGTTTTACGTTAACGAAGAATAGGTTGAGAAAATAAGTTCACCTCAAAACAATGTGAGTGGGAGCTCGAGAGGGTTAGCACTCTCTATCCCAATATGCAGCTTTAAAAGAGAATAGATGAAAAGATTGGTTACATTTTAGGAAAAGGTTACATGGTGGAAACGCTTCGAACCCGCTCCGAGAGTTAAACTGCCCTGGTGTTGAACAGCTGGAGAAGAAAGAGGCGCTTCCCGCCCCCTGCTATGTACTTTACACACTGAAAGATGGAACAGAAGTGGCCCGGAGACCCAAAAATCAGCAGTTTAAATACTCTCGCGGAAGGTTCTAGGCGTCTTAGGGAAGAGAACACCCGCCCACAATCACTTTATTGGCTAGGGTACAGAAACATATCCAAGTTGGGGGAAGATACATCGGATTGGTCGGAAATTACTAAAAGAAATTCGGGATTGGATAAATCTAAAACAAGGGGAAAAAGAGGGGTATACAGCCAACTTAAACAATAACAGAAAGAAATTTAACAAGAAACAAACTTTTGAAATAAGAACTTCTCCAAAAAAATAGTTCTTTCACTCCGCACTAGGGTGCACTATTGTTAATCTTCAGTAGTGTCCTCTAGAAGAGAAGGTTCACACTTCTTACTACAAGCAAAACAAAAATACGTCGAAAATGACACAGTTCAAAAACTCCAAAATTTCCAGGTAGAGACATCTTCTGAGAAACTTGAAAATTAATACTGTCCATAAAGTTCAGACTTCCTCCAGCAGAGGAGTTTCAACAGGCGCACATTTTAAATTAGCGGTGTGGAGGTGTACCGCCCGGTACAATTATTATTATTATTATTATTATTATTATTATTATTATTATTATTATTATTATTATTATTATTATTGAACAGTGCAAGCCCCCTGGCTCAGGCGGCAGCGCGCCGGCCTCTCACCGCTGGGGTCCGTGGTTCAAATCCCGGTCACTCCATGTGAGATTTGTGCCGGACGAAACGGAGGCGGGACAGGTTTTTCTTCGGGTACTCCGGTTTTCCCTGTCGTCTTTCATTCCAGCAACACTCTCCAATATCATTTCATTTCATCTGTCATTCATTAATCATTGCCCCAGAAGAGTGCGACAGGCTTCGGTAGCCGGCACAATTCCTACCCTCGCCGCTAGATGGGGTCTTCATTCATTCCATTCCTGACCCGGTCGAATGACTGAAAACAGGCTGTGGATTTTCATGTTCATTATTATTGAACAGTCATACGGTAAGGTGACAACTGGCAACCTATGTGTTCATTAACTGACAATTGGAGCCGAGGCTGAACACTGGTTGCATCGTGAACAGATTCGCCATCGGTAGTTGCAGATAGCTGAAGTGTCAGTGAAGGAGTGTACTAGCGAACTGAGGAGTGAGCATACGTCTTTCTCGAGCTCATAATAGGCTTCTTTGTGTTTTCCGTCTTTACCCTTTACAAATGAGTAAAATATTTGCATGATCACAGAAGAGCCCAAGACCTTTCGTGAAAATAATACGCGTCGTAGGCGAAGAACTTAAATGACAGTAAAACATACATTTTAAAATAATTATCCGGGAGATAGTAGGTTCGAATCCCACTATCGGCAGCCCTGAAAATGGTTTTCCGTGGTTTCCCATTTTCACACCAGGCAAATGCTGGGGCTGTACCTTAATTAAGGCCACGGCAGATTCCTTCCAACTCCTAGGCCTTTCCTATCCCATCGTCGCCATAAGACCTATCTGTGTCGGTGCGACGTAAAGCCCCTAGCAAAAAAAATTATTTATACTGAATAAGTTTTGAGATATAGACTCCGAAATCATATACTAAATGAGTCGCCAGACAACTAGATGGTGTTTCATTCGACAGAAAAATATACTGTACTTACATGACATAGATACCCATGACGTGGTGGTGGTAGGTGATGTCCACACCGACACCGCACAGCACTAAGGACAAAGAAAAAAAACAAGAACATTAAATAAATGTGGTGAGTACATGAATGGTGACTGAAATAAATGTATGTAATGTACAGGATAAGTGTGAAAGACATACTGATATGCTGGTAGATTAAGACAACATAATTGCTAATTCCTTAAAATATTAATATTTGTTCCAAAAGTCATTTCTATATCGTATTCGGCAAACAAGAGGTCGAAAATGGGTTCATTTGTCAGTCAATCGATCTGTTACGTCATCACGAGGAAAAGGGTTGAACGTGATATTATGGAGAACAATAATCTGTGTTGAAACAAAGAGAGGTTTAAGTGATAGTTTAGACAAAGGTCTAAAGTTTCATTGTCAGTTACATCAATTAATAAGAACACGTCCATTATATACAGGATTTAATACATTTTCTTTTTTTAATTCACTTCTGTGAAACCTGTAATCTGTACTGCAATTTACCTGTGTGCTGGGTATGAACCCCTCTCCTTGTCGTTTTCTTACTTCTGTTGTATATTTCTGAGTTTGATTTTATCGGTTTCTATATATATCACTGAAGTGTGTTATAAATATCTATCTTCACGGAAGTAATGATATAGAGCTTAATAGAAAGAGACCTCCAGTGAGCAGTCATAGGGCATTCTGTTACAATACGTAACATCCTTTTCTGGAGCAGTAAAACTTCAGGAATCTGGCTGCATTTTCTCCGCAGTAGTTTTACACATTGAAAAATGCTATGAGTTTAGTCACTTATGCTTAAATTACATCGGATTATATGGGATAAAGATTTCGAAGTATTGATACCAATATGGGCTTGATACAAATCTGTCAAGCGTAATTAAGAGCTGATAAAATATTTCTGAATATTTCCAATTAACTGACAAAAAAGGTTCAAGAATATTCCACGCTTATATTAAAATGTAATCTTATCCTGATATGAAACATTATTATGATCGTAAAGCGTATCAACGAGTACTTTTACATACAGTAAAAGCTTACCTAGACGGTAAAATCCCAACAGCATCCCTCATAAAAGGTCTACTGACAACTGGCAATCACGAATTGTGATACATAAAGTAACAAGCATTTCGAAGTTACGACGGCATAGCTCAGCCAGATCCACAGGATCATTCGGGGTACATCACCAATGAGACATGTCGACAAGCAGCAGGATGATGGTGTCCAGGATTTAACCATAATTCTGTCAGGCGTGAGGTAAAAATGGCCCAATTTTTTAATAAATGGCCATGACTAGCGATTGTGTACCAATCGTCCGTTGACGGATTAGATTTTGTAATGCACCGACAGAGGGCACTTCAACTAAAGCCAATGGTCGGTCATTATATGTTATTATTGGTAGGTAAGTTTTAGGGGCGTAAAACACTGTAGGCCACGACATTTTGTTTTCTTCCAACCTGGCTATATTGGATATTCGATGTCTAAGGTCTCAACACACCCACAACCACTCCCCTCCGCCACATTCAGGAAACCTTCCTTCAAAGTCTTCCTGCACATTTTCCTTCCCACTTGGATAGACATTTTCATGCTGTCCGACTCCATGATTAGCATACTGGACATTGGTCCAATAGGTCTCGAGTTCAACAATTCTGGAAAGGGTTGTAGATTTTCACTTTCATTGATTAATTCCTCCGGCTCGGGGACTGGGTTCTTGTGCAGTTTTCAACATTAGACTTTATCTTAGGTAGGCCCTATCCTGATGTATGCGCAGGTCACTTATAGGGCGCCAACTCGAAATATCTAGAGCAGGCCTCTCCGAAGGCCATTATTATTTATTATCTCCCTGATGAAGTGGGGATAATGACCACGCAGTTTTTCTGTTAAGAAAAACAGTCACGTCTATAACCACCACTATCACATTTAGTCCGTTACCATGATTACTGAATAATATATTCACGTCACCGATGTTAACGGCTGATGGCCTTAACAATAAAAAATAATTTCCTATGTATAGCTATCATTATAGCTCTTACGGTAAAAATTCGTTATAAGCTAGCCAAGTCTCCTACGGTCACGTTTTGTTTTGATAATAAAAGTATTATCTTTGAAAAGACAGCATTCAACATCCGGCGCACCTGCAGGTGAAAGGTATTACAAGGGAGCGACCGTGAGAACGTCCCATAGACGGTCGGCAAAGGAACAGGAGTTAGATCAAAACAAGCATGCCCAACATCCCTTATTCATCTTGGAATCGCCCAGACAGTAGAATATCGAAAACTACTGAGCCAATCAGAATATCCGAATATATATATTTTGAAAGCCGCGGACCAGAATAGTCAGATAATCTTGGAGCTGTGACTGAAGTTACAGGAAATTACAATACTTTTTTTAAATTCAAAGTGTGCCAGTAATAACATCTTCTAATAATATAAATTGGAAAGTGCATGTTAGGAATGCATTGTTCGCAATTAGACGGAAGTTTAACTAATTATGATCCATTATTAAAACCTGAGTTGTCGAGAGGAGTATGTAAGAGTTTACATTGTAGACAATATTAGATATGTAGGAGTAGGGGCACAATGATCACGTGTATATAGTTCTACTATTCACGCGTAATAAAAGATGTATTAAAGTTATTTGCTTTACGTCCCACTTAACTATTCTTTCATGTTTTCGGAGACGCCTAGATGCCGGAATTTAGTCCCGCAGGAGTTCTTTTACGTGCCAGTAAATCTAATGACACGAAATCTAGTGGCACCTTCAAATAGAACCGGACTGAGACAGGTTCGAACCTGTCAAGTTGGGGTCAGAAGGCCAGCGTCTCAACTGTCTGTGCCACTCAGCCCGGCCCACGCGTAATAATAATAATAATAATAATAATAATAATAATAATAATAATAATAATAATTTGAAACTAATGTAGCGGCCCACGTTATGTCCAGACGTAATATTGAACAACTTTAATGTGATGTTTGGTGTATGAAATAATGCTATTCAACAGTCCTTTAAGATAAAGTATTCCAATATATCACAAGATTATAATAATAAGAAGAAGAGAAGAAGAGGAAGAATAGTAATAAATCTTGAGAGAGGCAGCAGCTTAGTGAAGCCAGTATTGGAACCAAAGTAATAGTCAAGTACTAATGATGTTTATAACGGAACTGTTTTTTAGTAACAGTCAGTACTGTAACCGTTAACTACCATGCCAATAGGCATGTCATGAGATCCTACAAATAATACATGCAGTTTTCCGCGTCATTCTGCGACATATTTGGTCGTAATGAACATTTTTTGCCCAGTCCGGGATACGAGTGGCGTTGCGTTAGCTCGGAGCGTGCATGTCCACATACGCGTAGAGAGGGAGAGTTCATTGCAGCGGAATCTTGAAATCGCAGTGAGAAGGAAACAGTAAGCCAAGCGCAGAGAACACCTAGGTCAGAAGGCGGAGTCTTAACCCAATAACTGGAGATTATCAGCGATTTCCCTGTATATGCATGAGTGCCAACTCACAATTCACGCGGGTAAATAATAATAACAATAATAATCATTTTGATACAAGCTTGTGAAATTTACGAGTAAGGTCTCACTGGAATCAGCGTAATTTATACTATTTAATGATATCAGAAGACGTACTACTTAAGGAACGTATCGGTAATGACGCACCTTAGACAGATGTCCTAATGGAAGCCAGATGTTGAACGTCCGTAGCCTGACGGAAATGAGGGATCCCCCGGCTGGTATTGACTGGAGCGCAAATTTGTAAGATAAATCTTGTAAGATTACTAGAGATTCAGCGATGCGATTTACATGACATTAGATCAGTGTAAAGTGGAATTCAAGAGCTACAAAATGACTATTCACACGACTATGATAGATCATTACTAACGGAGCGATTTTTCGCTTGTGGTCGGGGCCTGCCCTCTCTCCAGGCGGCAAGCCGGATTCGCTATAAAAGAAACACCAAACTAGCCCCAGTATCCGTTCTGATTTATTCTACCGCAGTCTTTACTCGTTCGTTGTGAAACTGCGTCGGTCATTGTGAACCATTGTGCTCATTTTTTGTGATTCAGTGCTACTGAGGAATATTGTGTGTTATTCATTTTTCTAATTGCTAGACGGAAGTCTGTTCCGTGTTAGACCGATACATGTATAACGTAATCAGAACTTACTGTATAAAATAATGATTGTGGTTTGAGAAGATAGGTGCCTGTAATTCCCATATTCACATATTAAGGGGATGCAGAATGTTAAAATCAGTAGCGGCTGACAATAATAAAATTTAAAGAACGGCAAAATTTTTGATACTCGCTCAGACGTAGTGAGATGCTGACTATATTCTACTAATAATTATTGGCCGGAATTAAGGCAGGTGCAGTAGTAGAAGACGCTAACAGAACTAATAAAAGTGCTAGGTTAGCCGGAGAGTGATGTCTGACTGATCAAGTGACGCTCACATAAAAATAACGGCAGATCATTAATTGTGATGTGTGACAACAGAAGGGAAATGGGTAGCGATCTCCAGGGATTTAACCGCTACTCGGATAGTCCATTCGAGTTCATGAGTGGGTCTAGCCATATTATGTTATTGGAGGATACATACACAGTACTTCATTAACCAGTTTCCCATTTTGCCCATATGTATGTGAGTGGTCATCGAACCCAGGATTGAATCAACCAGAACGCGCCATTGTGCCAGCATTTGCAGAGGGGAATCGACCAGAGTGCGCATTTGTGCCTGCAATAATCCCTTCAGGGACCGCCCAGAACTTCCGACCGAAGGTCGCAGATCAAGACATCGTGTACGCGACCCAGAAGAGGATGAAGCAAGGACTCTGAGCTAACGAAGCTTCAGTGATGGAGGCTTAAACCCGGAGGTTTACCCCCGGTTTGACATCACGACTGCACGCAGTAATGTTGAGTACACTCCATTTTTCTTTGCATGGAAATCATAAGGACCCCAAGAAATTTAGGATTTGTATATATAACATTTTCTTACATGTAAATCTATAAAGTGTAGGTGAACGCTATATGCGTGTTTCAAGGGGGTAAGGCTTTTTATTAGTATGAGCTTATTTGGGTTTCTGTTCCGCGATTATGGACAATTACAAACTTATTCCATGGGATTTTCTTGCATGAATTAGTTTGTAAGGCCCCATTGTGTTTATTTGTGTGTGAAGCATTTTAAGGGCGGAATTAATATTTAGACAGACGTCATAATGGATATGGGTATTCACAATATTTCAAATACAATTTATTTCAATGCTTCACAATTTAATGCATATGTCTAGCTGTTTCCCTTAAATCTTAAGGATGAAGACCATTGGAAGAAGATAATGGCTCGGGGTACAAATGATGATTTATATAATTAGGTGGTTGAAGTTGCATTAGTTAAATTACCTGTTGATTAGGATCTTCATAATGCATAAAGAATGTGGGCTTGAGATACAAATGTGTAAAGGAGGGATGAGACGGCATGTGTGACAATGTTTATGATGACAGACTGTAAAAGGGTAATAGGAATAATTAAAATCATAGCGATGTGATAGACAAGGCTGAATATGGCCGGAATATTGAGAATTAATATTTGGTAGTCATGAATAATTATGGGATGGGAAAAAGGCGAGAGAGAACTGAGAATATAATTCCGTAGGTACGTTTGGGGAACGAAAGTGAAAGTAATTCTCCAAGCTGGCGGATACAGGCTACCGCTTAGTGAAATATATATGGCCCTTAACGCGACGGAATGCCAAGCCCCTGCAGTGAGTTTGTTCGTCTGTCAGTGCTTGTAATATTCACATAAAATCCTCCTCACTTTGACACTGCATTGAGTATTCACATGTAAATAATATATTACCATCAGCGCTGTAGATTCTATGATTCGATAGATGAAGTGATCCACCCCATTTTATATTCAAATGAAGTCGGAATAGGATTTTTCAGCCTCACACTTCAAAGCCCAACGAACACGGTTTCGATACCGGTTGGTTTTGACAAACCTGGATCAACACCAGAAGACCTGAAGGGGTCACAGTTTCAAAATGCACATAAGTGTGTGAAATGTATTGTATGTCGATGTGTTTACAGGTGATTGCTCATTCTTCGTGTATGTATATGCATGTATTCTTATTGTTCAATGATTTTTATGGTGATTTACTGGATACCAACGCTGTATGGGTCCGCCTTGTAATATAGTAGGATAAGATCGTAACCTCAGAGATGCACGTACATGCGATAATATAATATACAATTAATGAAATCAAGTAAACCTTATGCGCGATAAACGGTGACATGACTTTCATAGTTAAGGAAGTGAGCGCAACTGTGTCTTATACAATACCTCAAAAGCATGATGTCTATAAAATATAGTGTTTGCTTCACGAGAAATGCCCTCTATATGTGTATAATTATGTGTATGGTTCATGCATCCATATAACGGTTAACATCGTGTTCCGATAATAAGTAAAGGGTTAAACCCTTATTTAGTGTGGCGTGTGATAATCATAGATGCGTGTTTACAAGCTGATTTGAGAATACAAAATGATATTAAGAAATAAGAGAGACTAGTATTTACATAAAGGCATTCTCCATATACCTGATTTCCTTGTGTTTGATAATATGGCATTTTCTCCTGTATTTTGATTTCTTGTGGCTCTATCAGTTTTATTAATGTTTTTGAATTGATAACAAACATCTTCTCATTTCAGTAGTAGAGTGTATCCCTTTCATATTATAGAACACCCTAGTTTCAATGTTTGTAAATTAAGTGCTCATTTTGTTCAGAACTCTCCATTGAGCCGCATGCTCTTGAGCTTAGCCGTTGTGACAGTGAAAGTAGGGAAGATGAGACTTCGACGCCCGGGATTGGTTTCCGAAGTTCCTCACCCAGAAGATTTCCATTCAGATATTTATATGTGATACTAAGGTGTCTAAGTAATCCCTACCGAGCCCGGAACAGGTGCAGTACGATGCTAATAACTAAATGTTTGTGCGAATAACAACAATAATAATAATTTAATGATAAGTGAAGTGATCAATGTGCAGGAATCATGTTGATGTGTTTAGCAAGGAGGAATTAGTATATATTCATGGGAGTAGCATCAGTGTAAAGCCAGAGAAATCAATTGGAAGCATGTTACAATAAAACACAAGAGCCTTTTCCTTAAGTGTGCAAGCGACGGTCAGTATGCGTCAGGATTGATGTTGAATGTTTGATGGTCCAATAAGAAGTGTTATAACGAGCATTATCTGTAATAAAGTCCCTAAAGGACAACATGATATAAAAAGGAGATATTTCGATGCCAGCGGATAAGCTGAGAATAATAGTGGAAATAATCAGATGAGAGACGAAAGGCCGAGCTCAGTGAATGGGAGCCAATAGCGAATGCATTCTGGAATATGAATTTAAAGTGAAGCCGACGAAATAAACATGAAAATGAAATAGAAACAAAATACTCGTCAGGGAATTTTAGGACCAAAATTATGTGAGATACTCTTACGCAAATCACCATCGTATATATATTGATGAGGCAAATATAAGGCTCATTTAACTTGTGATTTATGCTGTTAGATGCAGCAGTAATGCCCAACTGTTTCACTGGGAGATTTTAGAAAGGGATGGTGATATAATAATAATAATAATAATAATAATAATAATAATAATAATAATAATAATAATAATAATAATAATAATAATAGTGATAATTGTGTCTTACTTTCTGATCAAGTTAATTTGATGTCATGTTGTGTGGATTGGATATCAACTTTCTTGTTGATATAGCATAAATTAGTTCAATTAGTTAAAATACGTCTTGGGTTCACTATTTGTACTTATGCAACAAACACAACAAATAACCGGCTCTGAACAGCATATCCAATTTCGTATAATTCATTCATGTGTAAAATGAGGAAAGGTTGATCACGAATCTACAAGTGTTATTGATGGGTAATTATGATTGTGTACTGTAAGTAACTGAGGTTCCTGCGAGACATATATGATCAACTCGTGTGACTCAGTGTGTTAATTAGTTGACCAGGTTGTAAAAAGTCTTAGAGGTGATTGACCTCATAAATTAAATGGTCCACACGGTGTTGATAATGTGAAACTTTTGAATTTGTAATGAAGGTAATCTATAGACAAGGCAATAAATTTTATAATGTATTTTAATATTGTCAGATGGTAACATTCAGCCATGACAGGCTACAGGGTCCATATTAATAGCATAATCATTAAATCATATATGAAGATGTAGTGGGAGTGACGAGTCTACAGAGTGAAATGTTCTGTGGACAAAATTTACACTAGAAAGCAAAGTGATCTTACATCCAGTTAATGTGCACCGGTAAAATATTAATAAAAGGTTTTCATTATGCAGTTACATGTGGTTAAGTTTTAATCAAGTTACACAGGTGTTAAATATTTGTGTAAACCTATGAGTGTTCAAGTTTTGGAAAATGAGTGGAGAACAGTTTGAATCTTTGTTTAACAATTGCATTAGCCCTTAATTAACTCGTAATCACATCAACATGAGTATAATTGCTGGAAAAGGGGATCCTACTTTAACACTTTCATTATTGTAACACTTTGTCACGTTGATACAGAGTAAATTTTCTTGATTCATTTCTCTTTTATTTTATTATTCTACAATTAATTGTTTGATACTTCGTGAATAAACAGATATTTTAAAAGTCAAATTTTCATTATTTAGTATATTAGTTTGCCTAGTAGCCCGATATTCACTCATAGCACCTTCAAGACGGCCCACCGAACGCACCGTGCCCACGAGAAGAGAGTTACCTGCGGTAAGTACATTTGTTTACAGAGCAGCCGAGGAAACCCCGAGAGATGAAAATGACGCAGATCATGCTACTTAAAAGTTGCAATACCATGACGTAATTGCCTTCTTCTCTTAATCAAGAGAGTACGGAACATACTGTAATTACTGTCCACATTGTTTTAATAGAAATCGTCTCTGATTGGTTGACCTCCACCTCACGGTAATATATGCACCACTGGCGGCTCGTGCCGAATTATGTTGGTGGTTCTGCTCTGTGACGCCCAGTCCATTGCAGTGAGTGTGATGATCACACTTTCAGGTCCCTCTGACCGCCAGTTTGGACAACAATCAATACAGGATGTTACCACCACGAGCTCCAATAAATTGATGAATTCGTCGAGGCATGGGGTCAATAAGGCCCTGGATCGCTTCCTGAGGAATTGTGGCCCATGCTTGCTGCACTGCACGGGTCAGTTGTTCCAGAGCTGTCGGTGGCTGAGGACGGTTGACCAGTTGTCGATCCATCATGTCCCACACATGCTCAATAGGACTGAGGTCCGGGGATCTTGCGGGCCATTCTAAGGTTGTTATGTCGTGGAGAGCTTCACTGCAGATGCGTGCAGTGTAAGCCCGGGCATTGTCCTGCTGAAACATCCCATTAGCAATGTTCGCCATCATAGGGACAACCACTGAATTAAGCACCCTATCAACGTACTGTCGAGCAGTCATAGTGCCCTCAACAAGCACTAATTGTGATTTCACATTAAAGCCAATAGCTCCCCAGACCATAATGCTTGGTGTTGGCCCTGTGTGCCTCTCGACAATAAGATCTGGGCGGCCCCTCTCCGCGGTACGCCGAAGCACACGATTCCGGTGATCACTGCGGGCAAGACAGAAGCGCGATTCATCACTAAAGAGACCCTATGCCACTCGTCGACCCACGTCGATCTTTCAGGACACCAGGCCAGCCTTACACGTCGCTGTTGTTACACGTCTCTTCTGAAGGGACACGGGCTCGTAAGCCAGATGCACGCAGGCGATTACCAACTGTTTGTTGTGTAACGTGGGGTGCCACAGCTGCTCGAATTTGCGCTGCTGTTGCATGGGGTTTAATCCGGGCCATCCGAATGATGCGGCGATCCCCTCTCACAGTTGTCTGTCGCGCTGGACCTGTGCCAGGTCTACGAGTGTGTGTACCTTCATTTGACCACTGCTGCCATACACGTTGTACCGTAGATGCCTGTCGGCCAACACGTGCAGCGACAGTCCTTAGCGATAATCCAGCCTCGCACAGCCCAATTATCCGAGCCCTCTCAAAAGGCGACAGTTGTTGATAGCGTGCTCTTCTCTGTCGTCGAGGCATGTTTGACGGGGAACACTTCATTGCACAGACTGCAAGTCAACTACGGTACACCAGAGTTCGTATACTGGAGTTGATTCCTCCACGACCAATCAAGTGGGGAGACCTGTAGCAACAATCCAATGGGTCTGAAACTTTGATGGTTTACATACCTATATGGCATCGTTCCATATCTTAAAAATCAACACAAACGACCAATGCCTTCATGGTGTTGCAATTTCCATTTTCTTAAGTGTAGGTAAATGATCCGCCTAGTCAATCCTATATATAGAGTTTTATATACCTTTCATCTCAAAATTACGTCTAGTACATGTTTTGAAATTATATATACATTCTCTTCAACTAGTTGAATTAAAATTCCAGTATACAACAAGACCTAGTAAAAGAGGGGGGCCCCCATTAAGAAATCTAAAACTATGATCATTACAATGTAACATTTAAAATATTGAAGGATTAAAACTTGGAATTAAATTCCATCTTGTCATGTACAGTAAAGCACAATACGGTAATGTCTGTTTGAATTAATATGTTGAGCACAGCGTCTTGTTGTGATGAGAGGTCACAGTATCCTTGATGTTGCAATGCTATCTTGTAAAATTCAAATGGAGTGGTATTAAGAATAAAATGAGATTGCACTAAAACTTGTAGTCATGCCGATACCCTCCATTAATAGGTGTGTTATGCAGCCAGGTTGAAATAAAGTTAGAATGGTCTGTAAGGAGGAAAGGAAATATAAATTAACTGAAAGACTATGACATGAACAAAATGAGAATACAACGCGTAAAAACATTAAAACTTACCTATATAATGATATAAGTAGTGCATGTGGCATGCATCTAATGAGGAGATATAAAAGCAAATGAAGTTGTACGGCGACTGGTTACGGAGTTGCAGTGGGGTGCGCGGTGAATGGAAAGAGGGTGGAGAGTACCGCCCCTGATGCTATCGTCATACTTCCCCCCTTACGTGCTTTTCCATATTCTCTTTTGCCCTCTTTCTAGAATATTGGGTCTCCCATTTAAACAACTGGTTTTCCTCTGTCATGTGTTCGTTAAGGGTATTTTCATTATCAAATTGTTGTAACTTGTAAATTTCTAACTTCTCAAGGACATTCATTTGTTTACCTTTGTTTAACGGGTGCAATAAAACCATGTCCCGTTCAATATTAGTGAAATGATGATTGTTTTTGTGCATGTGTTCGCACATTGCAGAGTATCTAGAATGTCTTCGTGCATTCACATGCTCTTTATACCGTACCAACACACTTCTTCCTGACTGTCCCAGATACTTTTTTTCGCAGTCTTGGCAAGACAATTTGTATACTCCTGACTTACTGAACATACTGTTGGTGTTTACGCTATTCGAATTGAACAAAATTTTATTATTATTATCTGTCCTAAAGGATATATGGATATTGTGTTTCCTGAAGAGTTTAACCAAGCCGTATGATTGTTTATAAATATAAGTGAATGTAGCAAATTTATTCTTTTCTTTCTTATTTACCACTAGAGTGTTAGGTCTAGTCACGAACTTACTCTTTATCCTATTGACATAGCTTGTAAGGGAACCATTTCTTCTGGCAATATCGTGGATGATGTTTATGTCTTTATTAAAATCATTTTTATATAGGGGTGTTTTTATTGCTCTATTGATCAAGCTATAAAATGCCACTTTCTTGTGTTCTCCCGGGTGGTTCGAGTCTTACCTGATAAAAACATCTGTATGTGTAGGTTTTCTGAAAACTTGGTAAATCGGGTTTTTATTATCTCTAGTTATTGTTACGTCTAGGTAGTTTAGACTTTAATTATCTTCCAATTCGATTGTAAACGTTATGTGTTTATCTAAGTTGTCTAATTGGTCAACAGCTCGTTTGGTTTGAGATCCTGTTCGTTAATGATAACGAACGTGTCATCAACAAACCTTAACCATAAGTCTAATCCTTTTATTTTGCCGACTATGTTATTAGATTACATATGGTCCATATAAATATCCGCAAGGATACCAGATGCTGGTGATCCCATGGCCAACCCATTAGTTGTTAAAAGTAAAAAAGATGTTTTCTAATGTGAACGTTAATAAGTTGATGAATTCATCTATTTCTACTCTACTCAACGGACTGTATGTGTTCAAGTTGTCCTTAACAATGTTGATAGTCTCCGTAATCGGGATGTTCGAGTACATAACTTTAACATCAAAGCTATGGATAGTATTATGTTGCGATAAAATTACATTTTTTGTCCTGTCGCAAAAATCTATGCTATTGCGGAGACTTGTATCTACATTAAAACTTTGGGAGCCGGCTTTCTTAATGCAGGGGGAAAATCGTCTGATGGTACTAACATTCCTGTTTTCATTTTCATGACTCGGAAGAATTCACTACCATTACGCAGAAACGTATTCATGATTACTTGTAGGCCTAAGAATTCACTCGTTCGCTTCGTACGAGAGAGAATATTTTCGGTAAAAGTGTGTTGTTTCGAGACTTAACATGAACAGTAAATTTATTTTGTGTTACTTAATCACAACCATCCTCTCTTATCACGCATTTCTCTTGTATTTAAGCTATTTGGGATTGCTTTATACTGAATAGAAGCATCACAACTATACTGTAGTATCTGAGAACTTTGACATGTAAGAATTTTAAAACATATCAGTTTCCACACAGATTTAAAAGTTCTCTATTTACCCTGATGAGTACAGTGAATGGAGCCTTTTGCGAAACAGCTGAGATTTAAACATGTTCGCTCGTTGCAGTGATTCTATCACAGACAGTGGTGCTGCTGCTACCTCTAGTGTACTATTTACTAACTATATGGTTTCAGCGACACACATGCGAGTAGGCCAGCCGTACTGCAAAGCGTGCAGTTCATACAGAACCTTATGGGCGACCCTTAGCCACCTATCGGGAGAAATCTGTAGTAAGTGTTCTCTCCTAATGTTAAGACGTTCACAGATCTAAACCAGATTACCAGTATCGGTATGGGTATCGATCTTTAGCTCGATATTAGCACTCAATATGAAGGATGGGATCACTAATCCTTGTTTATTATATCTTTCTTTCTGGTGGTTCTGCAGCTCTGTAGATCATATTATGGAGCCGTGCCTGGTAGGCACAGACAGTCAGAGAAATAGTAAATCAAGGAACACAAACTTCACCTTGATGAATTATTTCTCCGCCTGATTGCAGCACCATGGCCCATACTGATCTACACACACAAAAGTCTCCGCATTCCCGGCTCACGTAATCTGACGCCATCACAATACTGACTAGTGTATAGGATAGGTCATTTCGAACTGATAAATATCGCATAAATCACAGTGTAACGTAACGTTCGTATAACTTTCTTTAATCCGATTTTGATAGCTTAGTGGACTGTTCACTGATTCCAAAAAAAAATCTTGTTTTTAAGTTTTATGATAACATAACCCTATGTACACACCTTTTCTTTCATAGCAAGACACGAAAACTAAAACAAGAAAACGTCAGTGCATGGATCAAACATGGATGACCTGCGCCGCGACGCATCTAAATTATTTACAATTAAATGAATGTCATTTAAAATAAAGAGAAATTCATCATAGGATGCAATGACATACTGAACACAACAGTCACTAAAGTGGTAAGTTTATGTTTTTCTTAAATTATATTTATTCGTGGCGTCGACCTCTATAGATCTTTTGCCACAAGTTTACGTTACTCTTTCATAAATTCCGTAAAAATCTCACTCGTAACGTGAAAGGTTAGTTGAGTAAATAACTATTGAGGTGATTGCTTAGATGTACCCTCCCTTCAAACAACAATTCTCATCATCACTGAGATCACACATTTTGTTTTCGAGTTTAATTACGTTGAAGACGTTTCTGGTGTTGGAATAACTGCACCAAGAACGTGTTAGGTAGATTGTTGTTATAATTATTTACATTAATACATTCATGCTCATGAAGAAATTCACCACAGTAACTACCAAAATGTAGACCATGGTTTCCCAACATAATAACTATCGAGCACCAAATTTAATTTTGAGAAGTCCATCCGGAGCCAATTTCATCCATTTATAAAGATATATACGGGTTATATAGATATTGAAATAAATAAAGGTCAGACGCCTAAAAATTTGTCATTTTCATCACAAAATAAAGTTTAACTCTGCAAATATGAGTATAAAAATCTTGTAAAACACAGGTTTCCTTGGACTTCAAGACGTATCCGCTATTGTAAGACAGTTTGAAGCTTTAGAATATTCAACACAGTGAGAATGTGTACAGTCTGCTGCAACATGCTGTAGAGTCGTGAAGCATTCTAGTAAAAGTAAAATACGATGTCGATTCAGTAGTAACGATTTTGAAAAGTGAAACTACGACTTTACAGGCCACGAGTTGATCGTCATTGGTGTAGATGACGGGGCTGCTCTTAATGCCCCTATCCCATCCCACCGTTACGATGAGACGTCAGCGTCGGTGTGACGTAAACCTAGTAGGAAGGAAAACATATGGATTTAGACATAATATGAAATATAAAATATTGCCGTGCTTGTGTAATAATAGAGAATATTATTTTTTCGAGACGCTCTGTTAGAATGATTAGGGACACACTACAATTTGAACATGGGCAACCTTCTCGCTATATTGTTTGGTTAAATAACAGTGTAACTGTTAATTAACAATGGGATGTGAGTTTTTGTGTGGCACAAACTAGGCGTATTTTTAAGATGATGGTTACTTCTTCTAGAAGATTTTATAAATTGTTCAGCAATCGAAATTTTTTGACAGCAGAATGCAAAGTATCTGTATTGTTTTAACGTATTATATTTTAAAAATCAACAATGAAATATACCTTGAAAAATTATTTCGCCAAGCATTTTCTGAGTACTATTTTGTCTAGACTAGGGTGCATAAAATCATAATAAATATAAGTTGTTTGCACAGCAGCGTTCCTTCCGATCCGCTCCATAGGCGAGACATGTTCTGCGTGCACTAGGTGCTTGTATTTGAATGTTATATCACGATTTCCCACACCTTTGTCTATAAAAAGAAAAAAAACAGGAAATGCCCGACAGTCTGCAAAATATTTTTAAGCCACATTTCATCCTTGCTGAGATAAAATATAGTGTGTTAAAAACAATCCAGCAATAAATCAAAATTTCATCACAGTTAGTTATTCAGTAATTGTTTTACTTTATTGCGAAATACTCCTATTTTTTCCTTTGCTTAAAATTCCCTGTAACATCTTCTAAAAGGAGTCACAGGAATGTCTAGTTCGTGCGAGACAATTACTCGTTTCCGACAGTCAATTAACAGTTAAAACTTTGTAATTTAACCTAATGATATAGCGACAGCGTCGCCTATTTCAAATCACAGCGTGTCACTAAACTTTCTGCAAAACTGTATAGTAGGCCAATGGAAAATTGTGAATTTTTAATACTGGATTTCCCAACCCTTTATTTAAAAATTTTAATGTAAATTTGAACTATGGCACTGTACATAGGAATTCGGGATTTTCCAGAGCCTTGAATATATCAGAAGAGTGCAAATTCGAGGTGGCACTGGTGGCTGAAGAAAAAGTATAATGTCGTGTCTGGCCCTTTTCTATAAGTTTCACACCCCTGTTTCTCACAAACTTTAATTAAATACTCAACTCCGTTAAATTCTACCGTGGCTGGATAGAACATCATATGGCAACATGGATAGCGAGTCCTACATTATGTGGTATCGGGTGACCCCACTCAATCCCATGAATCTCAGGTTAATTGTCCCACTAAACTCTAACGATGTCCTCCATAATACCTGTGTTTGCTTTGAGAATTTTGCTGAGCACACACTTGTTGGCCTACTCGGCGCTGACCGAACACAAAGAGACAGGAATCTTCGACAATATCAACAGCACCACAAACTAATGACAGCGAGTTTACTGTAACAATATACCCCGTGTTACTTTAATTTACACCTTTCATTAAAGGACGAAGCCAAAGCAGAGCTTTATATGAATGTCAGCACAATCTGCGCCACCCTCTGTGCGCCGTGCATCTTCCCTCGGTTTGGAAGGGGAAGCTGACGGCTGCGACAAGGTTGTATACGGGACGTACAGTGCTGTAGTGTTGTCATTACATTTTTCATACCAGGGGCGTAACGTTACCGCCTGCAAAGCCTGAAATGCAGGTGGACCCGGGCCTTTAAGGGGCCCCTCAGACTCCTCGCAAAAAAAAAAAAAGTGTATACATAAGTAGCCTTTTCGGAAATGATTAGGACGATTTCCAACAATCAGTCAAAAGAGTTTCTTTTTTCTTTGGCCACTTTATTGCATCTATCAGCTGTTTATTGCGTCCAGTGTAACACAGCACAGCTGCACAAAATGCTTGCTCTTGCCGTCTCTTGCAACACGCTCTTCAAAAACCTCTGCACCAAATAATTTAAAAATAATTACGGCAATGAAAATTGATACCAAAATATCATACTCTAGCTAGAAAACGACACTTTCTTGTTGTGTACCTGAGATCGTATCAGGCACAAATTTTGCCAATGAGAAGTTGTAGTAGTAACAATTAGTCGACTCAATTTCGAATGAGCTCTCCTTGCTTGAAGTTTATCCATTATCAATTGTGCGATTTAATATTTTAAAAATTTATTTGTTTTTGATTTTTGTTCGTACATTTTTCTGTGCTATAATTGAATACATTATTTTAACCGAGATTTTGGTATCAATGTCCGGTTCCATGGCTAAATGGTTAGAGTGATGTCCTATGTTCACAGGGGTACCGGGTTCGATTCTCGGCAGGGTCCGGAATTTTAACCATAATTGGTTAATTTCGCTGGCACGGGACTGGGTGTATGTGTCCTCTTCATCATCATTTCATCCTCATCACGGCATAAAGGTCGCCTACGGGTATCAAGTCGAAAGATCTGCATCTGGCGAGCCGAACGTGTCCTTGGACACTCGCGGCACTAAAAGCCAACGCCATTTTATTTTATTTTCATTCGGTATCGATTACAAAGTGTAGTTCTGTAGTAACCGAAACATAAATCCTATTAAAATTAAAAACAAACATCCAAGTGGTGAATGGTTGGCAGTTCAGCAGCTTAGCCGTCAAATCACCGAGGCAGTCAAATAAAACCTATCTTACAATAACGAATAATCACTTTCTTCATACAATTTGACAATATATTGCATTACTTTTACTTGCTGTAATTATATTATTATTATTATTATTATTATTATTATTATTACGCTTTTACGGCCGCACTGTAGGAGCTGCCTGGCCGAGGCGGTAAAGGTGTGCTCGGTTCGCACGGAAGGACGTGGGTTCGAATCCCCGTCAGGAAGTCGTAAAATTTAAGAAACGAGTTTTCCACTTCCGGAGGTACATATACCCTGAGGTTCTCTCAGCCTACACCAAAAATGAGTACCAGGTTAATTCCTGGGGGCAAAGGTGGCCGGGCGTATAGCTAACCACTCTACCCTATCAGGTGCCGAGGTTAACAATGGTGGAAGCCTTTACCTTCCACTCTTCCAAGGGCCTTCATGGCCTCTACGGAGGTGACTTTTCTATTGGACCACTGTAGTCAATTTCTGTTCGGTCTTCTATGATTTTTATGTTTTTTTCCCTTTCTGTTCTTCCAGTATTTCTCCATTCTATCTGATCTTCGCTTTCGTTCTTCTTCTGAAAATACCCTTTTAGTTGTTTCCCTTTCATAAATTATTGGTAGGAATCTAATTTTACTATTCTCCAATTTATTTACTTCGTTTGATTTATTCTTTAAATCCTCCAGTGTTATGTCTAATTCGTTCATGTCTTCTTGTATTTCTTTTATCCAGACAGGTTGCTGTTTTTATATTAATTTATTCATAGCGTTTTTTTTTTACAATTTGCTTTACGTCGCACTGACACAGATACGTCTTATGGCGTCGTTGCGGTAAGAAAGAGGTAGTGCTAGGAGTGGGAAGGAAGTGCCCGTGGTCTTAATTAAGGCTCAGACCCAGAATATGCCTGGTATGAAAATGGGAAACCACGGAAAACCATCTTCAGAATTGTAGGTTTTTGTCCACACATTAATTGAAGGGCTCTGAATTTTTATTTTGGCAGGCGGGACCGTATCACATTCGTTACATTAGACCCATCGTACCTTTCTATGCACATCGATTTTGAAGCTTGTATTTGGCTGTAGAAGTCATTATTTTAGAGACTAAATAATCTTAGTGGGAAGGAGGGAAATAAAAGGATGTTTATAAATTCCTCCAAAATATCATATTTTAGTTAGTAAATGATACTTTCTTGTTGTAGAACGAGCTTTCCTTGCGTGAAGTTAATCAATAATCAGTTGTGCGATATTTTTACGTATTTGAGCTTCGAAGAGTAGGGAGCGAGTACATATTATTCGGTTGTTCCGCTCTTACTAGCCCTCTTTCGATATTATGGGGTACAGGTAATGCATCCATTGACTGCACCCATAGGGGAGATAAAGTGTTCTGATAAATCGAAGGAAATATGCAGCATCATGATTGACGTCCAACAATATGGCAGCTGATCGAGCTCAGAATATTCCCATTCCAAGTCACAAGATATCCTCACCTATCAAGATCTACGTACAACAAAATAGTCGCTGAATATTGAATTTTCACGACCACATTGTAATCGAAAGCGACTTTCAACCTATTAGGTCGTGTTACGTACATTTAGTACGTGTTGAAGAGATGTTAAGTACAGAACAAAAATGGCTAACCAGACACCAGTGGGATCCGAACCCACAACCTCCCGATTTCGCGTCGGTTGCTCTACCAATTGAGCTATGGTGGCCTAGGCCATCTTTGTTCTGTTGGAAATGATCTAAGCTACAGGTCTGGTACTACTACCATCACACTGTAGAGTGCGTTTAAGTTGCCCGTTGAGGGCCAAGTCAATGAATATTGAATTTTCACGACCACATTGTAATCGAAAGCGATTTTCAGCCTATTAGAACAAAGATGGCCTAGGCCACCATAGCTCAATTTGTAGAGCAACCGACGCGAAATCGGGAGGTTGTGGGTTCGGATCCCACTGGTGTCTGGTTGGCCATTTTTGTTCTGTACTTAACATCTCTTCATCACGGACTAAATGTACGTAACACGACCTAATAGGTTGAAAGTCGCTTTCGAAAATAGTCGCTGATTGAGCATACAATTTTATGGCCATAAATATATGCAAGGTACTTCTAATGAAAACAATTCTGCATGTTCGTTGACGTTACTGTGTGAAAGGGGCTTTGCTGTTACCCAGACGAACGCCAATAGAAGCGATTAGAAACTCATTTAAAGTCAGACTTCTGGCACACGATAATAAAGAAAGGAAGGTGACTACGAAGGGTCGACGGCTCTCGGCCCACAAGTGGCCACGCTCTAACGTAGCTCTTCACCTCTGCATTCGGGAGACGGAGAAGGGCTGGTCCCCACCATGGGCTCCCCTGAAAATGGTTTTCGGTGGTTTTCCATCCTCTCAGGGGGTGCCAGAATCGCTTTTCCGCGCTAAATGATCTCGTAGCTTGTGACGTCACTGTGAGGACACTTCTACACGGTAACATTAGTAAGCGGTCTCTGGTCAGCTGTTAAACGGTTTAGTGTGTGTTTATTATGTGAATTAGTACAATGTGTGAGTGAAGTTTAGAATACGTGCTGTTCTTACTTAGTGCAAGGGGCAGTAAAATAATTAAAAACAGGAATAACTGCGCTGTTGTAGAGTGTAAAAGTATCGCCTATAAAACGGAGAATACATTTTATCACGGCTCTCCATACGTGATTACTTACGGGTTAAATGGATGTTATGGTGCCAAAGAGCTGATAAAATCAACACTAACACTGCTATAATTTGTTCCGCACATTTCCTTCCTCATAACTACGAACGCGACTTAAAAAACAAACTGCTGGGCTTCCCATTAAAAAATGAAATTGAAGTCCGATGCTGTACCCTCCCGAAATATTCATAACCGGCAATACATCAATGACATCAATGCTACAAGCACAATAAATGATTACGATCAGCTGACAACATTTGCGCTATTAGTCGTATTAAAATACTATACTGATAATCTGAATGGAACAAAATATGAAATTATTGTGAGTAGGTTATTCCTGGTACTATATTTCCTTCTCTCTATGATTTTGTACTTATTCACAGAAATTATTACATTAGGTTCTACAGAACTTCACCAGTCAACGAGTACAGACACGATTCTCGAGGTAGCTGACAATACCAAAGAAGAAATCAATCGGCAGAAACCAGAAATACAGAGACTGAGGACGGAAAATTTGTCACTAAGGAAATAATTTATTGCCCTGAACAAGTCCCAAATTACAAGATATGCTGTACATTTTACGAAACCATCTCCGCACAATTCAAAACAAGAAGCACGTAATAAAATAGAGCTTCTCTGTTTCTCACCGGACCAAATTCGATCCCATTTGAGCAAAAACAAGAGAGTGAAGTGTGGCCTTCAGGTCATTACAAATGCCCTTACCTTAAGATATGTCTCTCCTTGTGTGTATGTTTCTTTAAGAAAACAGAGATATCCTCTACCTTGTCGCTCAACCTTTCAAAATTGGATCAGGCATTTTTCAGTGTAAATCTGGAATTCTGACAAAGGTTTTCGATCGAATTAAGGCTAAAGGCAGAAACACGTAAGCATAAGGTAGCAGTTATCGACTTGGAAAGTAGAGGACCAATAGGGTTCCCAAGCCACCTCGGTCAGCATTTTGTTTGCTGAGTCAGCACCCGAGGTCTTGTAGTGTAGCTATGCGCGTTCTGACCCGAGGTCATTGACCCCTACTATAGTAGTTTTACAATGCCGATTTTGCGGATTTGCATTAGAGAACAAGCCTAACCCCACAGACACTACCTTACAGGGGCCTAACCTCAGTTTTACGGCTAGATGTCCTTCCCGACGCCTAAGAGAGCGAGCCTAACCTCAGCCGCTATCTTGGAGGGGCCTAAACTCAGTTTTAGGGCTAGATATCCTTCCCGACGCCTAAGAGAGCGAGCCTAACCTCACAACCGCTATCTTGGAGGAGCCTAACCTCTGTTTTACGGCTAGATGTCCTTCACGACGCCTAAGAAAGTGAGCCTAACCTCACAACTGCTATCTTGGAGGGGCCTAACCTCAGTTTTACGGCTAGATGTCCTTCCCGACGCCTAAGAGAGCGAGTCTAACCTCACAACCGCTATCTTGGAGGGGCCTATCCTCAGTTTTACGGCGAGATGCCCTTCCCGACGTGGTCAGTCGCTATCTTGGAGGGGCCTAACCTGAGTTTTACCTCCAGTTGCCTTCCCGACGTGGACAGCCGCTATCTTGGAGGGGCTAACCTCAAGTTTTTTGGTTCAGATGCCCATCCCGACGTGGACAGTCGTTAACTTGGAGGGGCCCAACCTCAGTTTTACGCGAAGATGCCATTCCCGACATTAACAGCTGGAAGGACCGAACCTTAATGTGACGGCTTGATGTCCTTCCCGACGCAATCTTGAGTAGTAGACCAATGCGGATTCTCGCGACGCCATCTTAAGTAGTAAAGCAATGGAGATTTGCATAAGAGAGCACACCTAACCATATGCAGGAGCCTAACTACACAGAGCCATAGTTTTACGGCCAGATGCCCTTCTCGACGAGAATTTCACAAGATGGCGGCTGTACACAGGCTCTTATGAGACTAACTCCTAGAACCTGGGTCAGAGGTTACTGTGCAAGATGGCGGCTATACATAGGCTCTTTTGAGACGGCATAGGGGCGCTTGCGCAAGATGGCGGCTATACACAGGCTCTTATGAAGAATGCTGGCCGAGGGGCTACTGCGCAAGATGGCAGTTATACACAGACTATTATGTACAAAGCTAGCCTAGAGGCTACTGCGCAAGATGGTGGCTATAGATTGACTCTTATGGAGAAAGATGGCTCAGGGGAGACTTAGGACTTAAGGAGACGGTCTAGGGGCGCTTGCGTAAGATGGCGGCTATACATAAGCTCTTGTGGAGAAAGTTAGCCCAGGGATACTGCGCAAGATGGCGGCTATATGCGGGCTCTTATGGCTTCCTTTACCGTCGGGACATATTCGCGTTCCTCCTCCGACGGGGCGTAAGAGGTCAGCTCATAGCTTTATAATTCCATCCAACAAGTCTAAACATGCATATCTATGACGACGCAATCTTATGCTTAAGGATTTACGCATTACAGGAGTGAGCACGTGCTATTATTCTGTTTTTAACTTGCAGTGATGATGTTGTCATGGTTATGCGTGTTTAGACTTCAAGGTCACTCACTCATGCCTTTATAGATGGAATGAGTGCGAATATTTTCGATAGGTGTGAGGAGGCAAAGGAATGCAATAAGTACAACATATTGAAGTCAATGAAATATTTATTGTATAATGATTTACAAAATTAAAACAATCTACTACAACAGTCTTAGTTTCGCTGCTGACAAGGTTGCTGTACTCCTTAACAGCTTACTGCGAAGAGGTAGCATGCTTCCGAAATTGCAATTCCTCCTGCGACACTCAGATTTATACAAAATATTTATTGATTATGAAATATATTAAAATATGTATGTTATCTTTACAAAGAAGGTAATGAGTTCTCACCTTGTTGTTATTCATGTGGTTTGTTCCTTTTCTGAGTCATCGTCACCATGTACTGAAATGAATGGAAAACGTTCGTCCATACACTGTGTAGTGTGTTCAATCCTAGGATTTGGTCCATCCCAATCATTATCACCATTTTCACCTCGATGCTTGTAATGACGTTTACAGGTTCTGCATAAAGCTACATCGATTGCCATATTACTGTAGGGAGGGAGGATGTTCCTAAAAGCATTTACGAAAGGAGCAGCGTACGGAGATAAAAATCCTGGTGGTAAATACTGAATCAGCTGTTTTGGCATCTGATATAAGGTTCCATGTTTATAGAACATCTTAATAGGCTTAACTTACTTGTGTGAGATGAATAAGATGTTGCGGATTAGCTTGCGAACAGCATGCACATTGACAGATTTGTTTGTTATTTAGACGATTGTTTATAACCGTGAAGACTTTTTCTTCTTTCTGTTCCATAGTGTACGATGTGGAAGCACACACTAATATTGATGATAAAGGACTATTCCGTAGGAGGAGAGATTGAGCTAACCTCAGTAACTGTCAGGAGCAGGAAGAGGAACGAAGCTGATCTGTGAGGCGGAGGAGAAGGAACACGGCTATGTCCGGTCGGAGGAGGAGGAGAAGGAGGAGAAAGCTGTTATCTGAACAGTTGTTCCTTAAAAAAAAATAGTGTCGGGAAGGTATCATGTCTAGAAGGGTGGCTTGCTTAATCCTCTCTCCAAAATGATGTCGGGAAGGAACCATGTCGATGACATTTCTGTATCTAACAGCGTGACGATATGGAGGACAGCACAGTCCCCTCCTCCCCCTTACAGTTACGGAGGCCAGCTGAATCCCCTTCTGCTTATCATGGTACTGTATCCGACAGCGTAACGTCATAGAAGACAGAGAAATCCGTCCTCCTCATTCTTACAGTTATAGAGTTCAGCTCAATCCCCTTATCCTCCTCCTACAGTTCTGTATCCTACAGCGTAACATGATAGAGTTCAGCTCAATCCCCTTATCCTCCTCCTACAGTTCTGTATCCTACAGCGTAACATGATAGAGAACAGCACAATCCCTCCTTCGCAGCGATGATGTCAACATAGTTATGCTTGTTTAGTCATGTTCTTTAACAAGGTTACTCTCTAGTAATCTCAAGCCTTTACTATATATGTGAAGGGAATGCAATAAGTAGAACATTTTATTACGGGTTTTTATCCTATTTCTACATGTAATGTCGCAATAACATTGTAACTCATGTGCGTCTTTACACAATAATACGCCTATGACGTAATTCGTCTCCTATTTCTTGATTCTCTCGTACATACACTGTGTATCCAGCATCTTGATAAGCTCCTAGGAGTTGTAATCGTTGAACGAGTAAGTTAACGTCTTTACAGTATCTTACATCTGCATAGGGTAACAGAGTTCTGCTAATACGTGTAGACAGTTGATGTGTAGAAAACGGAAGAACTTGTTTTGATGCGGCATGTGCTTCTGCTGTGTTATTAGCAGATGAAAACTTAACACGGTTTGATTGAAAAGAAGCTGTTAAATCTTCATCTTTTTCTTCTACTGCCGCATCTTGCTTCTTTTGTTGAGATGTTTGCACAGCTCCAGAACATTCTTTTCGGCTTGGAAAATAAAGTAAAATGAAAAAGCTCCGATGGAAAAGAAACGTCGCCGGGTCTTTTGATTTGACACCCGCAGGCAACCTGCGCGTCGTGATGAGAATGAAATGATGATGAAGACGATACACACACCCAGCCCCTCTGCCAGAGAAATTAACCAATTAAGGTTAAAATTCCCGACCCTGCCGGGAATCGAACCTGGGACTCCTGTGACCAAAGGCCAGCACGCTAACCATTTAGCCATGGAGCCGGGGTTTGGTCTATGAAGACCTCGGTATTAAGACGACGAAAAACAACCAATACCAATGCCCGAGGTATTATACCACAAACCTAGGCGTTTTCTAAACAGTTTTACATTAGAAAAACAGGCCCCTTTTGGATTCTAGAATAAAGTTATTTTACCTCGCACGTTCAATAAAGTAACTTCCCCGCATACTTTATCACCTACTGTATTACAATTCTGGAGATAGTGAGTTCAGCCCTGAAGATCATTTTCCGTGGTATCCCATTTTCACACCAGGCAAATTTTGGGGCTGTACCTTAATTAAGGCCACGACCACTTCCTTCCCACTCCTAGCTCTTTCCTGAAATTAATTCGAGGTGCAAATCCAGTTGTACCATATATGTTGGAAAACCTTGAGATTTACAAGAATGTGTAAATAATTTTCAATGGTTTAGAAACCAAAAAAGTAGATTTTCTAAGAATTTGGCCTTGAGATTTTCTATTCATGGAACATATTTGCGTTTAGGTGCTGATTCTGTTGGGTTTGTATTTGCAATGACAACTTTCCAGTTGGAACAGCGTCGTTGCACACCATTGATTGTTATTCAGGTTAACGCTAAGAATAGGTGACAGACGATTGAACACTCCCATCCTGCAGTGCCATCTCTTGTAGTCTGCGTGAAAGTCCAGAACCGCTGGAGCTACATGACCCTCAGCTTCACTGCTCCAAGGAAGGAGAGATATTCACCACACCATGAAAACTTCCCGAGAGGCAAACGTGTCTGGGGGTGAGAATGAGACGCCAAGTGTATCTTGGGAAGTTGGAAGAATAAGCCACTGCGTCGCGATAAATTTGCACTAATTGTTGTCCCTGGGTAAGACTACATTTAGAAGATCGCCTTTAATTTACGTCTCCTTGACGTTATTCACTCCCTACAGTTGGGGTTGTGCTCTGAGGTAGAACAACAACAGCCCCTTCCTTCTCCTCTAAACTGTCCTCAGATCCCAAGGCTATCAATCTCAGCCCCACTTCCCTTACTCGCTCCACCAATTAGTTTATCTCAAGAGACCGAACTATACAGCACACCATTAAACTAGAATTTGATAAATGGCGAGTCAGATTTTTCTTTGATGTTCTGCACTGAAAAGAGCAAATATTACGGCATGTAAACTGTATTGTTTTCCCCATTACCAGCAGTAGGGAGACCGTGGCTTCAAATAGGTCGATTAGAAACTCAACAGATTCCCTCAGGCTAATTTGGGGTCTTCATATAAACAACAGTTGAAAGGAAGGTAATACAGTATTTGGAAGGACATTCGTTCGACTCCTCGCCGGGAAGGCGAAAACTTAGTAAATAATTATTATGGTTTAATAATAATAATAATAATAATAATAATAATAATAATAATAATAATAATAATAATAATAATAATAATAATAATAATAATAATAAGCCTCCGTGGCTCAGACAGCAACGCAACGGCCTCTCACAGCTGGATACCGTGGTTCATATCCCCGTCACACCATGTGAGATTTGTGCTGGACAAAGCGGAGGCGGGACAGGTTTTCCTCCGGGTACTCCGGTTTTTCCTGTCATCTTTCAATCCAGCAAAACTCTCCATTCTCATTTCATAACATCTATCAGTAATTAATAAATCACCTTGGGAGTGACGACTCATTGTACTAATAGCCCATATATGGTTCATCCATTACATCCCTGTCCCGGTCAAAGACTGGAAAACAGGTTGTAGGTTTTCAATAATAATAATAATAATAATAATAATAATAATAATAATAATAATAATAATAATAATAATAATAATAATAATAATAATAATAATAATAATAAACGTAGCATTCCAGATCACTAGAAATGTATACAAGGTGTTTCCAATGCAAGAAGCAAAAACGGGGGACTGACCTTTTTTTTTTGGCTATTTGCTTTACGTCGCACCGACAATAGGTCTTACGACGACGGTGGGATAGGAAAGGCGTAGGAAGTGGAAGGAAGCGGCCGTTGCCTTAATTAAGGTACAGCCCCGGCATTTGCCTGGTGTGAAAATGGGAAACCACGGAAAACCATCTTCAGGGCTGCCGACAGTGGGGCTCGAGTCCACTATCTCCCGACTACTGGATATTGACCGCACTTAAGCGACTGTAGCTATCGAGCTCGGTGATTGACTTTTTAAAAGGCGCAACTGAACACTTCTTGTTAACAGTACAGTATTGTTTTCGTTTACCATTCTTTATTTTAGTGATTTAGACGTAGAGCAAAGGTTTCTGTTGTACTGTAAATATTTTAAAGGTTTTACACATTGTGTTTTTTTTACAATAAAACAAACTCTTTATGATGATTTTTCGTGTTTACACCTCATTTTTAGTCTTATTCGGTTTATCCGCGATTTTCGCTATCTGCGGTGCCCTTTACAACCGAATACGCTCATAATCCGGGCTTTTTCTTTAACCGTTTATTCACAGCATGCCCCATTACATTACCGTAATACTACATGCTTTGAGTAATCATGTTACACATATAACCTAATCTTCTAATTGAATGTAGGATACATTCTTAATTTGATGGCTGTCATGACGTACACGAGTAAAAATAATAATATTGTAAAGAAAACTATATCCTGTTTTCACAGTTCGTGAAACGTAAGGATTGTTTAAAATAATTTTTTACTAACCTACTTCTGCTGACTGTCCATGACTCTGTACCTAGATATACTTAATTAAAACGCTTCATTCTTTCTCAAGTAATTCACAATGAAGTAATAAATGGTCAACAGTTTACCACTGGCATTGCATGGACATTTGGGACTATCTATACTTTTAAAACGATGAAAATAAGCTCTTAATTTTCCATGACCCTTTACCATTGCGGTGAAATTTGGCGTTACATAAATATGTTGGGAAAGTCTGTATTACACTGGGAAATATAATTTTGTTACTTAACCCTTCGTAGTTTGATCCCATTCACTCTGCCACTTTCTCAAGCACTCGTCTCTCAATTCCTTAATCAAAACATTTTTAGGAATTTTGCTATAACACTCATTAATTTCACTGTCGTGTGCTGCTTACTTGGCCAGATGATCCGCGAGTTCGTTACCGCAGTTCCCGTGCATGAGACGAGTGTGACCCAAGACATTTCTAACAACGACACGGAGTGATATTACCGCTCTTAAAAAAAATCGACTTTTCGACCTGGAATCGAACTGCTGAAGTTGGGAACACGAGTGAGATCCTCTACCACATAAAAACGGAATATCATTCCAATGCAATTTAATATAAAGCACCTACAGTGGGGGTAAATTTCTGTACTTATCGTTCATAAAAGGAATAACACATGTAGTTGGTTTGCTTGGCCTGTGCATGAACTTTAGAAGAGAAGCTTTCTTTTCTAAGATTTCTCTAAGCTGTTCAGTCTTCCATTTAACTCTCTCTCTTCACCGGCCATAGACTGATCTATCGCTGCCCCGATCACGTCACCCTACAGCCATCCATCTTGCACCCCCCATTTGTGGTTTAGCGTTCTATGTTCTTTCCCTACTTCAGCACTAGTCCATCGTCCACACATGTCACTTGACCATTACGAAAAGCGAAATCTCCATTGATCCCTATCGTTGAATACAAATTCTGTTACATGAAGGATTAATTTCTTCTAAAATCCAACAGAAAGAACGTCCTTCACCATTATGTGGCGGTATTTAAACACATCCTCTCGTCGTAAGTGTAGACGCTGTGGTGCGTGAGAATACTTTTATTTAATCGTTAGGACGTAACATACTCTGCCCCTGTAAGTTAATTTCCGGAACTAACTACTTAAGAAGCGGTACGACACAACATTTTTGCGAGCTGAAGAGCATTCTTAAGTAAATTACCACAGTTACGTAATCCTTTTCAGAATAAATATCTTCCCTGCAATTCCATTCTTTGTACGGCGGTTAGTTAGTTGCAGTAATAATCACAATGATTGTGTTCTAGGTAGGTTATGTACTAAGGCTCATATCTCGAAGCTCTGAGGTTTGAATCATGGATCTAAAAAATATAGAAAATCTGGCATGATATCTGGACGAGGTGTATTCACCCTCATGAGATCAATAGATGTGGGTTGAAATTCTACTCGTACCTCGAGTGGAGAATAATTAGAATTAGAAAATTAATTAGAAAAATGTGTGATCGAAAGGGTCGCTATATTTCTAGAAAACAGAATTCAGAGAATCCTGCAATGATTGAGAGGGGGATTTCGTACGGCAATGTTAATGTTAATGGCATGAGTAAAGAAGTGAAATAACAGATAAGGCCTTTTGTGAATTAACTTATCCTGTAATAAAGTAGGTACGTGATTGTGAGTGACTGTAAAAAGATCTCAGCAATGTTCTGAGTTGCACAAAGAAACAATGACGTGGTGGTGAATAGGATTAAATGTCAGATTGTAAGTTGATAAGCTGTTAAGGCCCCAATCGGAATATGGTTTCCGTGCACGGGACCCTCACCAGAATTACTTGACTCGAGAATCGGAAAGAGCAAAAGAAAGCAGAACTATTTGTTCTGGGTGATTTCCTACAAAAGAGTAGTGCTAGGGATGGGATGACTTGGGAGTAATAGACGAGCTCCTCGACTAAGGGATATATTCTGAGCTGTGTGTGGAGAGATAGTGTAGGATTATATTACTAGACGATTAAACTTGAATGTAGTTTTTCAAAGTAGTAAGGATTATAAGTTGAAAATAATGTTGGGATTCAAGAGGACAATATTCGTTTATAGGAATGAATTAAAGATTGGAATAATTAACCAAGTGAGATGTTTGATACATCTTGGTTGGTTGGTTGGTTGGTTGGTTGGTTGGTTGGTTGGTTGGTTGGTTGGTTGGTTGGTTGGTTGGTTGGTTGGTTGGTTGGTTGGTTGGTTGGTTGGTTGGTTGGTTGGTTGGTTGGTTGGTTGGTTGGTTGGTTGGTTGGTTGGTTGGTTGGTTGGTTGGTTGGTTGGTTGGTTGGTTGGTTGGTTGGTTGGTTGGTTGGTTGGTTGGTTGGTTGGTTGGTTGGTTGGTTGGTTGGTTGGTTGGTTGGTTGGTTGGTTGGTTGGTTGGTTGGTTGGTTGGTTGGTTGGTTGGTTGGTTGGTTGGTTGGTTGGTTGGTTGGTTGGTTGGTTGGTTGGTTGGTTGGTTGGTTGGTTGGTTGGTTGGTTGGTTGGTTGGTTGGTTGGTTGGTTGGTTGGTTGGTTGGTTGGTTGGTTGGTTGGTTGGTTGGTTGGTTGGTTGGTTGGTTGGTTGGTTGGTTGGTTGGTTGGTTGGTTGGTTGGTTGGTTGGTTGGTTGGTTGGTTGGTTGGTTGGTTGGTTGGTTGGTTGGTTGGTTGGTTGGTTGGTTGGTTGGTTGGTTGGTTGGTTGGTTGGTTGGTTGGTTGGTTGGTTGGTTGGTTGGTTGGTTGGTTGGTTGGTTGGTTGGTTGGTTGGTTGGTTGGTTGGTTGGTTGGTTGGTTGGTTGGTTGGTTGGTTGGTTGGTTGGTTGGTTGGTTGGTTGGTTGGTTGGTTGGTTGGTTGGTTGGTTGGTTGGTTGGTTGGTTGGTTGGTTGGTTGGTTGGTTGGTTGGTTGGTTGGTTGGTTGGTTGGTTGGTTGGTTGGTTGGTTGGTTGGTTGGTTGGTTGGTTGGTTGGTTGGTTGGTTGGTTGGTTGGTTGGTTGGTTGGTTGGTTGGTTGGTTGGTTGGTTGGTTGGTTGGTTGGTTGGTTGGTTGGTTGGTTGGTTGGTTGGTTGGTTGGTTGGTTGGTTGGTTGGTTGGTTGGTTGGTTGGTTGGTTGGTTGGTTGGTTGGTTGGTTGGTTGGTTGGTTGGTTGGTTGGTTGGTTGGTTGGTTGGTTGGTTGGTTGGTTGGTTGGTTGGTTGGTTGGTTGGTTGGTTGGTTGGTTGGTTGGTTGGTTGGTTGGTTGGTTGGTTGGTTGGTTGGTTGGTTGGTTGGTTGGTTGGTTGGTTGGTTGGTTGGTTGGTTGGTTGGTTGGTTGGTTGGTTGGTTGGTTGGTTGGTTGGTTGGTTGGTTGGTTGGTTGGTTGGTTGGTTGGTTGGTTGGTTGGTTGGTTGGTTGGTTGGTTGGTTGGTTGGTTGGTTGGTTGGTTGGTTGGTTGGTTGGTTGGTTGGTTGGTTGGTTGGTTGGTTGGTTGGTTGGTTGGTTGGTTGGTTGGTTGGTTGGTTGGTTGGTTGGTTGGTTGGTTGGTTGGTTGGTTGGTTGGTTGGTTGGTTGGTTGGTTGGTTGGTTGGTTGGTTGGTTGGTTGGTTGGTTGGTTGGTTGGTTGGTTGGTTGGTTGGTTGGTTGGTTGGTTGGTTGGTTGGTTGGTTGGTTGGTTGGTTGGTTGGTTGGTTGGTTGGTTGGTTGGTTGGTTGGTTGGTTGGTTGGTTGGTTGGTTGGTTGGTTGGTTGGTTGGTTGGTTGGTTGGTTGGTTGGTTGGTTGGTTGGTTGGTTGGTTGGGACAAAAGTCCTTTCCTATCACCATTTAGAACGCCTGGAAGGTATGCATGCCCACTTAACAGCGTGGGCACACATGTTGCCGACGTAACTCCTAGTCGGTGCTAGGACATCAGAGTTAAATTTATATTTTTGCCATGCTAATAGGATAGAAGGAAGTAGGTTAGTAGAGCACCACCATCGGTGCAATGGGAAACATTAATAATGTACAAAAATGAATTTTATTTCAGTCAAGTGTCAGGAAAGCAGGTGAAAGATAACAAATGCATTTACTCAACTCTTCATCAGGGTGTAATCAAAATTATTTCCAGTTCTCTAAATTTGAATGATTTCTTCGCACAAGTTTTATTTTGTACAATACTCCCAATTATTATCAATTAAGATTTGCCAGTTCTGGGTAGCTTAAAAATTTATGTTTCCCAAAATGTTGTAGGTTTTAGTAAAGTGAAGTGTTCGAGTACATCTGCTGTCCTCCAACGAAGCAAGGCGTTTACCGTTCAAAAATGTTTGCAGAGATAGTAATAGATAATAATCTGATAGATCGATATCATGGCCGTAGGGCAGGCGAGGTAACACCTCCTGGCTAAAAGCTAAAAGGCCGCAAGTTAACGACGTATCGCTATAGGCATGGGTGATCTCATGTTGTCATTTTTTAACGCTATTTGTTCGGCGCGTCGACCTAGAAAGATCTTTTGCCCGTACTTGCACCATATGTGAGGAACCTGCGTGTATTTTGTAAGTGGTGGAAGAGTAAAGTGTTGAATGTGAAGAAAGGAACGTTAACGACAACACAAATACCCAGTCCCCAGGCCAGATATATCAATCATTTACAATTAAAAATCCCTGACCCGGTCCGGAGTCAAACCCGGGGCCACCAAGTGTCAGGCAGACGCGTTGCCCTCTACACCGCGGGGCCGGACTCATGTTTTCATAGTGGAACATCAATTCACTGTTTGTTCTTTCTGTCCGTTTCTTTTCTATGGCTTCTTTCGGACAGCCCAGCCGGGAACAATACATTATTGACCATTAGGAAGTAATTCGTAATAGAGAATGCCTTTCCAATCACAGCAAATGCAAAACAGTTCCATAACATGGGGTAATGCCGATCGATTTTACTTTTTTAGTGTAACTTTTCCAGGAATTAAAATATTCAACTGCCCTTTTAGTTGGAATCTAACAGAGTGGCCAGCAAATACAAGCATATCTTGCCCAATCAACTTTTCATAACTTCTTCTTACCCCCATGGTAATATCGATCATATGTATGTTTTGCATTCTAAACGGTATAAACCATCACTGGGGCCATCTATTACTTAATCGGTTTACCCTCCAGGTTTGGCTTTTCTCTCGGACTCAGCGAGGGATCCCACCTCTACCGCCTTAAGGGAAGTGTCCTGGAGCTTCATACTCTGGGCCGTGGGATACAACTGGAGAGGAAGACCAGTATCCCGCCCAGGCGGGCTCACCTGCTATGCTGAACAGGGGTCATTTGGGGGGATGGGAATATTGGAAGGGTTAGACAAGGAAGAGGGAAGGAAGCGGCCGTGGCCTTAAGTTAGGTACCCTCCCAGCATTTGCCTGAAGGGTAAGTGGGAAACCACGGGAAACCACTTACAGAATGGCTGAGGTTGAAATCGAACCCACCTCTACTCACTTGACCTCCCGGGGCTGAGTGGACTCCGTTCCAGCCCTCGTACCACTTTTTCAAATTTCGTGACAGAGCCGGGAATCGAACCCGGGCCTCTTGTGGTCATACCGATGGATATTTTAAGTTTCAAAAATAGTACTGATGGTTCCAGATGGGATGCAGCAGCAAAATTTACTTTATGCTCGACGATGCCGAAATATAAATATTATATGCCAGAAAACTGAATCTCAATTAGCCTCATAGTTCAAGTTTCATTATGATACAGGTTCTCTACTATTCAGAGTTCAGATTTTCAGTATGATACAGTTTCTCCACCAATCAGAATTCAGATTTCCATTATGATACAAATGTTTGATCAATTAGGTAAGGATAGCATCGCACCTGCGCTCAACAAACTAGCTTCACAGTTGGTTCCAAAATCATACATGTCGGACACACATATTAACATAAATGCACCTTTTACTTCAAATATTCCACAACCACATGACACATTCACTCAAATTCACTTCACCAACTGTACAATAAAATATTTGTAGTTGAAATAAAGCTAGGTTATGATAACCTTTTATCAAAGCTTTGAAAACATATGACATTGTCAAGGTCTCTGATCCACTCACGGAAACTCTCGTTTGGAAATTACAAAACTCGCTTCGCTCGTTTTATAAACATACTCGTGTCTTAATTTTGCCATAATGTACTTTTATTTATTTATTTATTTATTTATTTATTTATTTATTTATTTATTTATTTATTTATTTAGAAAGTAATGACAGTGTAATACGTAAAACATAATGAATAACCACAATAATAAATCAATGGATTGCAATCTTAATTTCCTTGTATCTACAGTAACAACTTTACATAAATTAAACAAAAGCAAGTCTTCAAATTCTGGATATAAATAACCGACAATCACTATTGAGATGCTCTCTATTAGAGCTGAATTCCTTTTGTATTTGTGAAGGAAATCCTTCCACGAGAGCAAGATATCTTAGTCAGTTTCCTTACTATTTGCTCCTTTTCCACTTCTGCAATATCACGGTTGTCTGGAAACACAAAAGTCATCGTACCATTTTTCAATATTTTCTTCCTCATAAAACTAACTTCATACTCTAATCCTCCTAGATCATCTTGAATTTTTCCTATAAAATATCCAAATGCACTTTTAGTTGAAAAACCAACAAAGTTACCAGCCAATACAAGCATTTCTTGCACAGTCAACTTCTTATAATCTCTTTCCACGATCGGTGTTACCCTATAAATTACAAAATGTTATACTTATGAAAATATGTATTGTTTATAATAAGTGAAAAAACACAACTAAATTCATTTAACACACCACGAGCGACCCTAGATCACATTTTTAACATCACTAACCTTCTGAATGCAACTAGTCTTGCAAATGAAATTATTCTCGTACTTTAATAATACAGAATTCCGTCTTCACCATTGGATTTCTCATTCTCATTAAATAATTATGAACGCAAGCGGTCGGTATTCGTTGTTGTCGGTGAGTAATTTACCTTTCTAGAATGCCTACGCTTGATTTGGATAAAAACCTGCGTTGTCCGGAAATTTTACATTTTTGAAACATAACGCAGACGATCAGTGTTACCTCAATATATTTGTGTTAGCCAAATCTACGTTATTTTTCTGGAATGGAGACTTGGTAACTGTTCGTGGAGGATCACCTTCCCTTCGCCATGACGTTTTTCTTACAATGTTGTCATATATAATCCACTTCCTATCACCCGTCAACAGACATTTCCGAAATGGATCAAATTCATTGCGCCTTGGTAAGAAGTCACAAATGGACACGCGCTGTGGCAAATTCCGTTTGCTGAGGTACTGTGGTACCAAAACATCGGAAATAAGTATGCCTCTTCAGGTGTTTCCTCGCATTACAGAACAATATATTCAGCATTTGAACTATTTTCTTGCTGTAACCCTTGAGTCTTTCCTCGTCGGAAACAATGGGTCTTCAGGTACGAATTTTGTTCTTTAGGGAATTAATTCTATATCGAAATATAGAGAACCATTTCTGGCATGTCCGATCGGGTACCACATTCATCGTAAACAGCACAGTTCTTCCTCCAAGTTCGTGAAATGGAGTTATGGAGTTATTTCTCTCTGCCTAGGCGAATGAGTGATGCGGCAACTACTCTGTCGCTGCTGTAGAGCGGGTTGTGGCCTCTACAGGCTGAATTCCTGCTGTATGGATTACAGTGCTAACCAAATACACTATATTCCTGATCGTCATTTCGTACGATTCTTTTTGCGTGGAATGGTTGTCTTTCGACAAGCAATGTCTCGTTCGAAGGTGTTAGTGTCATATGACCTCCTGGGTTCTTCACATTATTTTACAGATGTCTCTGTAGCAGTACATACGGTATTCCAAACGCCCTACTTGCAGTTCTGATGCTAATATTCCTGTTGTTGTGTGCATGCTTTGCCATACGTTTTGTTTCACGATCGTGTTCCTTGTATTTTCTTTCATGATATTCTGGTGTACATTTTCTAGGCACAGTGATCCTATTCGACCCTCATCCCCGCCCCTCCCCCAAGAAGGAAACCTATGGAAGTAATAAAGTAAGGTAAACTTCGCAGACTAAAAGCTGACAATTACATCAATTAGTTAGTCTTGCGTATCGTTCTCCAATGAATGTCCTATAGAAAATAGTCACTGTGGTATGAGACAAAGAGATACTTTCACATATCCATATAAAGTTAATTCACTTAATTATTTCGTGGCCAAAGCGCAACGCCTGGAAAAAGTGCTGGTAACTGGGACAGACAACTTCCACGTACGAAAACTTCCTGAAGTCAGGGATGACAGAGGGTGGGAGTATATACGCCATGGAAATTTCAAATAGCGAGTTATTTACTCGTTGAATAGTGAGTTCAAAAACTTTCAAACTTCTTATTCCCAATCACCCGAGTGATCCCAGTCACCCTATTTTACGATACCTAACTTAAGCAACGACAACCTTGGTGAAGAGCCATCTTCTGAGTTGTAACTTAATTTACTGCGACCATATCTGAGAAACTATCAGAGTGTAGTACTGAAGTTTGTTCCACCGATAAAATCGGATATAACCCGTAAGGTAGGTATATGACGAAGAGTAATGGTAATATTTTTTAAGATACAGATTAAGAATTTAATTACATGGCATAGCTATTACATCAATCAGCAAAGAATTCACTCAGCATTCTTATCCATCTACATTCAATTCTATGTATCGTGGTACTGGTAACTATAGTTGCGTAAGGAGTGACATCGAAATTAAAGGGCTAGATGCTCAGATTGGATCGCAAAGAACTCTCACTCCCACTTCTTCTTCTTCTATTTCATATTCTTCTTCTTCTTCTTTATTCATTCATGTATCGGCCAACTTACGACCACGTCCTTTCAACTGGCGATTTCTGGCTTTGATGTCTGCCCAGTACTTCCGCATGCATTCTCGGTGCCGTTCTTTCTTCTCCTGCGTCCATGCCTTTCCTTTTTTTTAAGTTTTGACTTGCCTCGGAAACACTGGAACGCTTGAAGTTTCATCTTAAGTGGGACACGCTCCTGGATGTAATGTTGTGTAATTCCCACTCCTTCAGGTTCTCTACCTACCTCAATGAACCAAGCCCCTTTGGTTTTATTCTGCTGAAAGAAGGTAAGGATACGGTTGGTCAGTCTTGTTTGGTGCATTCGTGTCACATGCCCATAAAAGGTCATTCTTCTTTTCCGGATGTCATCAGTAATATTCTCTACGTAGATGTGTAGTTCGTTATGCCGTCCTCTGTATTTTCCATTGTCTTTGACGGGACCTAAGATCTTTCCCAAAATCTTCCTTTCTTTGGCCTCCAGGTTCACGATCAGGCCTTTTGTATTATTATTATTATTATTATTATTATTATTATTATTATTATTAAGAATTAACCAATGAAGGGTTAAAATCCCCGACCCACCCGGAAACCTACCCTGTAACTTCTTGGATGAAAGGCCAGCACGCTGACCAGTGAGTCAAGGAGGGAGACAGCTGCATGGACAACTTTATTCAATAGAGAGTAGCCTACACTTCTTATTGAATGTGCTTTTGTACAAACGTTATATAAAATAATTCATTTGTTATTTATTACATAAACAACAGTATTATCTTTTTAGATGTGAATGAAGGTGGAGGAAATTATTTAAGGAAGTACAAGGTGATGATCATCCCCATTACAGTTGTGAAAACAGAAAGAAGGAAACAAATAGACTAGCCCACTATCACAACTGGATTTCGTAATTCTCGGACATGATCTGTGGTTGCTAATTTTCTGACATCAGCCAACCATCTGTGTACAAGCCACGAAGGAGATGAAGGTAAAGTCTCCGCATTCAATCAGGTATAGTGGTTAACTCTATGCCCGACCGCCTATGCACCAGGATTAACTTGTCGCGAACCTCAGGCTGATATCTCTCTCCAGAAGTGGAAAAATTGTTTCTAAATTTTCGAACCCAAGTACTTCAGGATGAACAGAATATACCTTTACCCTGGACAGGTAACACCTGTGTTTCACAGACTAGAATATTTATATCATTTCTGAATCCATATTTAATTTATTTGGAAGTCTTTCTTCTTGGCTTCCTATGTATACTGTCATAGATGTGTCTTCTGGGGGTCACATGAAAATTTGCATTAGAAATTAGCGATACAAAATATGTAACGCGATGTTACCTAGCAACCGTGCAGACAATGATGTGAAGTACTGGTAGATGACCATGATTGAGAGAGATATGCAAGGCTCTCTAATCAAAAGTTCCTCTTCTCATCATTCTCTTCATCTTCTTTTACTAACGCTTTTTACCACACCTATAGGGTTGTAGACGCGAGATGTGTCGCACATGTGGATTTGGCCCAGTTTTACGGCCGGATGTCCAACCCTATGTGCAGGAATGTAATCACTATTGCGTGTTTCTGTAATGGTTGGGAGTGTGGTATGTTGTGTGAATACGAAGAGGAGAGTGTTGGGAAAAACACAAACACCCAGTCACCGAACCAAAATAATTAATAAAACGCGAATAAAATCCCCGACTCTGTTGGGAATCAAAACTGGAACCCTCTGAACCGAAGGCTTCATCGCTGACCATTCATCCAAGGAGGCGGACCCTCACCTCATCATACTGTAGAGAACTGATTATTTCATTGGTCGTGGTTTTATAGGCCCCAAACATGTTTCCCCATTTCGACACACTGCAAGTTCCATATAGATATCTCTCGTTCGTTCTTGATTTATATGAGAGACCCTGTATGCACAATTCTTGTTTGTGTGTGTGTGCAATTATTAGCCAGCACTTTTTTCTGTACAGTACCGTTATAGTCTATTGCTGAGTAAATGCATTGTAGAAGAAAGGTCGCTAGACAAATGTTTAATGTCATTATCACTTCCTTCCTATTTTAATTTCTCCATGGCCATATGACAAAGAATGCAGTACGTTTACAACTAATCTGTTACACAATATTTCCTCTACGTAGAACTTCAGTTCTCGATCATAAATCAGAATTCCTGTTCTATGACGTCAAAGCTCTAGGGAATGCAGTTCTGTATGATGCATTGCTAATCTGCATCCCTGTGTTCCTGCCTTTGAAAGTAAATATATAACATTGGCTTACAGGAATATGGAGTTGTATTAACGTTATGCCTTTGGGCAGAGAACATAAAGGATGGGTTGAATGTGTGCACAAAGGGGAGGTAATCTAGTCATATACTTGAAATGAAATATATATTATTCAAATAATGGAAACAGAAGTAAAAACTAGTTCATATAAAACTCCACACTGGATCTCAGTGTTTCCCTCCAGAAATTTGTATATTCTCCTTCCAGCGGTATTAATGAGTCACAGATGTATGCAATATATGTTTATTTAATTAGTTTTTAAACTTTACACATTTTAATTAGTGCGTATTTAATTAATTAATTGGTTTTATTCTTGTTTTAGAGTACGTATATCAATGTTTAGAGTTTAGTTTCTGTGTATTGTATAGATCTGTTCATTTTTACAATAAAATAGTAATGTATTATTTCATATCATTTACCGCACAGAAGCATATTTTGAACTACAGAAAGCACTTCGAAGAGTTTGTTTAACCTCTGTGCCTATATTTATATCAACACTAGCTGTAGTACCCGGCGTTGCCCGGATAGTTTTTGAATGTTTACCTTTAATATTTGTATTACCAGTAAGTTAAGTGTGAAGTGAATGCTTATAGAATTCTTTTTGAGATGTTTATTTTACGACTTATCATGTAGTTTTATAGTTATTTAGATGTATCTGACTTCAAGTTTTAGATTATTTAATTATCGAGTAAACACTAATCTCGGTCATTTTATACTATTTACTTTTAAGCCCTTCTCAGCTCCTGCCTCGATGGAGGCTGAACGTGGACCTAAACGCTATCCACAGCGTCACAGTTCGTATCAGCGACACATAAGCAATGGATTTCGACATTAATATTGGTTATTTTCCTTATTTTTGCACGTCAGCCCCTCTCATTACCCAACACCAGCGGGGGCTAGGTGTATCTGACCTCCACAGTAATGTTTTGTGTATAGTAAGTCATGTGTATACCAAGTTTGATTGAGAGATATGCTAAAACATACACACATCCTTAAACTCTGTCCCTTTGGACGTTTTCAATTTTTTGCCAGTTCTCATCCGCCTGCCGGTAGGACTGAGCTTTATCTTAAACGGCATCCAGAGTGTTACAGTTCATCTCAGCGACCCCGAAAAATATGGATTAGACACAAATTTCGGTCATTTTCGGTTAATATTTACATTTCGCCCCTACTTTAGAGGCTAGGAGTCTCTTACCCCTAGGGTATATTTCTCGAGACAGTAGGTCCAGTATACACACATGCGTCCATTCTCTCGGTCATTTTCGAAATTTTGTTTTTCACTTTTTCTCACCGCTATGCGAAAGGAGGCAGAAATTTGACTTCTAAAAAAATTGGAGCGTTACTATTCATCTCAGCGACCCCGAAAAGAATGGATTCGACACTATTTTCGATTATTTCTATACCTCATCCCGTCGTAGGTGTGCTAGGGTTGTCATACCTCCACGCACTTTGTCTCCTGATAATAAGTCATAAGTGACCAAGTTTGTTTGGAACTGTTCCCGTAGTTCCGAAACGTATGGATTCAACACTAATATCGGTCATTTTCAGTCTTAATTACATTTCGTACCCTTATCTAAGGATTCAAGGGGTGTCTTTCCCCCTTAGTATTTTTTTCAGGTAATAGGTAATATTTGTATCAAGTTCTGCTGACAGTGATACTGGAACGTAGAAAAAAACATCCTTAATCTCGGTCATTTGGATATTTTCTGTTCTTGACTCCTCACCCGCCTGGCAATTGGGGATCAACTTGGACTTAAACGACAACCGGAGTGTCACTCCTCATTTAAGCAACAATTTATACCATGGATGTGACATTATTTTGGATTATTTTATATCTAACTCCCTTCCTAACCACTCACCACAAAAGGGGCCTTAATTTGGACCTTAAAAGTCCAGAGTGCCACTGTTCACCTCAGCGACCCTAAAAACTGTGGATTCGACACTAACTACGATTATTTTTATATATCACTCTCCCTTGCCCCCCACCCTAGAGGGGGCTGAACTTGAAATTAAGAATTGCCCGGGATGTCACTGTTCATCTAAGCGACCCCGAAAAGTATGAATTCGACACTATTTTCGTTTATTTTTATTTATGACCCCCCTTGCCCCCCGCCCTTAATGGTTCCTGGGGTGTCTTATTCCCACGTGGTTTGTCTCCTGATAGTAAAAATCCGGAGTGTCAGTATTCATCTCAGCGACCCCGAAGAGTACTCGACATTCTTTTCGATTATTTTTATACATCACTCCCCCTTGTCCCCCACCCTAAAGGGGGCTGAACTCAGAATTTAAAAATTCCCGGGATGTCACTATTCACCTAAGCGACCACGAAAAGTATGGACTCGACACTATTTTCGATTATGTGTATATATCACTCCCCCTCACCCTTACTCCAAAGGGGGCTGAACTTGGACTTTAAAAAAATTCGGAGTGTAACTATTCATCTCAGCGAGCCCGAAAAGTATGGATTCGACACTATTTTCGTTTATTTTGATATATGACCCCGCTCGCCCCCCGCCCCTAAGGGTTCCTGGGGTGTCTTACACCCACGTAGTTTGTCTCCTGATACCAAAAATCCGGAGTGTCGCTATTCACTGTGGCGACCCCGAAAACTATGTATTTGACACTATTTTCGATTATTTGTATATATCACTCCCCCTCGCCCCCACCCTAAAAGGGGGCTGAACTTGGACTTTTAAAAAAATCGGAGTGTCACTATTCATCTCAGCGACCCCGAAAAGTGTGGATTCGACACTATTTTCGTTTATTTTTATTTATGGCCCCCCTCGCCCCCCGCCCCTAAGGGTTCCTGGCGTGTCTCACCCCCACGTGGTTTGTCACCTGATACTGAAAATCCGGATTGTCGCTATGCACTTTGGCGACCCCGAAAACTATGTATTCGACATTATTTTCGATTATTTGTATATATCACTCCCCCTCGCCCCACCTCAAAGGGGGCTGAACTTGGACTTTAAAAAATTTGGAGTGTCACTATTCATCTCAGCGACCCCGAAAAGTATGGATTCGACACTATTTTCATTTATTTTTATATATGACCCCCCTCGCCCCCCGCCCCTAAGGGTTCCTGGAATGTCTTACCCCCACGTGGTTTGTCTCCTGATACCAAAAATCCGGAGTGTCGCTATTCACTTTGGCGACCCCGAAAACTATGTATTCGACATTATTTTCGATTATTTATATATATCACTCCCCCCCTCGCCCCCACCCGAAAGGGGCTGAACTTGGACTTTAAAAAATTGGAGTGTCACTATTCATCTCAGCGTTCCCGAAAAGTATGGATTCGACACTATTTTCATTTATTTTTATATATGACCCCCCTCGCCCCCCCGCCGCTAAGGGTTTCTGGGGTGTCTTAGTCCCACGTGGTTTGTCTCCTGATACCAAAAATCCGAAGTGTCGCTATTCACTTTGGCGACCCCGAAAACTATGTATTTGACACTATTTTCGATTATTTGTATATATCACTCCCCCCTCGCCCCCACCCTAAAAGGGGGCTGAACTTGGACTTTTAAAAATATCGGAGTGTCACTATTCATCTCAGCGACCCCGAAAAGTGTGGATTCGACACTATTTTCATTTATTTTTATTTATGACCCCCCTCGCCCCCCGCCCCTAAGGGTTCCTGGCGTGTCTTACCCCCACGTAGTTTGTCTCCTGATACTGAAAATCCGGAGTGTCGCTATTCACTTTGGCGACACCGAAAACTATGTATTCGACATTATTTTCGATTATTTGTATATATCACTCCCCCCTCGCCCCCACCGCAAACGGGGACTAAACTTGGACTTTAAAAAAATTGGAGTGTCACTATTCATCTCAGCGACCCCGAAAAGTATGGATTCGACACTATTTTCATTTATTTTTATACATGACACCCCTCGCTCCCCCGCCCCCAGGGGTGTTTGGGATGTCTTACCCCCACGCGGTTTGTCTCCTGATACCAAGTCATAAGTGTATCAAATTTGGTTGAAATCGCTCCAATGGTTTGGGAGGAGATGTGGTACAAACCCACCCACACACATACATACAATGACTTTTATATATATATAGACTCGCTTTCGCTCGTTGGGGGCTGCGCCCCCAAACCCCCCATTCCTCTACATTACAAGTGGTTACATGGAAAATTACTGTGACGAACCGGAACTTCGTGGATTGCGCCACCAGGCTGCCCATATATTCGCGTACATGTTTCTTCCTCTAATATTTTTACGTACCGTACATTCACGTTTTATAGAAAAGATAGCGTTTAACGTTTCGACGTGGTGAAAATTACGTACGATTCTCACAAGATAATAAATTATTTTCCGAATGTAACGGGGATTTGTAGTATTGAAACTTGATAGGTTTATCGTGGTTGAAACGCTCTATATTTCCGTTATTTGATGTTTTGTCGTATCTGCAAAGTTTTCACCGTAGATTGGTTTAGAACCTTGGATTAGGAGTACAGTGTTTCCGTTTTACTTTCGTTTTTCCATTTTTACAGGTTGCTAGAATAATATATTTTGCTCACGTGTGACCCACGAGCTTTCCAGTGAGCCTGCTAAATTTCATGAATCTATCGGTCTTATAAGTGTGCAACACAGTAAAATTAATTGCGCAAAATGTAAAAATTTCACGTTAAATCTGAAAAATGCAACTCTATCTAAGGCATAAGGGAGCAAGATACGACTAAAATTCCCGGGTCAGAAGTTGTAGATCTCTTCATGATCGGATCCGAACGTCTTGTCCGTTTGGTGGTAGGAGCGTGCGGAATTTCGTTCATCTACCCATCATATGAGTGTGTGAATCAGTAAAATCATTTATGGTAATTTAACAAAAATGACCAAAACCGGGAAAATGAAGCTCAATCTAAGGTAGAAGGAGTCGAGATACGACAAAAAGTCATAGGTCCAAAGTTGTAGATCTCTTCACTTTAGGGTACGAAAGTGAAGTCCTTTTATTGATAACAATTACCGTTTAGCCACAAGAGAGCTCGAAACGAAAGCCTGCACCGTCATTTAATTTGGCTTAATATTTGGAACTTTTTAGTGGATAAAATATTAAATATTTCAACTTTTTGCAATTTCTACGTCGGTTACAGGCTAGGAGCTAGAACTTTGTCAAATATCAATTTTGTACGGCACTGCATCACGGTGTCTGCAATCGTGTTTGAGGGAGAGGGCAAAAATGAAAAATTTTAACTTTTTGGAGTTTTGCCGTAGGTTACACGCTAATAGCTATAACATTGCGAAATTGTAAGTTGCTAGCTTACCTGAAACGAAAGGGTCTAACACGAAATTTGAGTACGATATTTTGATTCGATTGAGGGGGCTAAATATAAAATTTTGAACATTTTGGAATTTTGCCTTGGGTTACAGTCTAACAGCTATAAGATTGCCGAATTTCATGTTCCTAGCTCACTTCGAAGTGGGCAAACATTAATGTAAGTCAGTGAGACAGTGAGTCAGTTAGCCTTGTGGCTTTATATATATGTAAGATAGAGCCAGGCAATGTGCATATTAAATAGTGCAGGCTTTCATTTGAAAATTGATTGCGGACAAACGGCAAGTCGTATCGCCAAATTTTAATTTTGTAAGGCGCTGCATCACGGTGTCCGCCATTTTGTTTGGGGAGGGGTGAAAAATAAAAAAATTATACTTTTATTAATTTTTCCGCACGTTACACGCTAATAGCTATCACATTGCCAAATTTAAAGTTCCTAGCTCATCTGGAAGGGTCTAATCCGAAATTTGAGTCCGATAAAATTATTGTGCGTGGAGAGGGGACTAAATATGAAACATTTGAACTTTTTTAAATTTTTCGTTCGGTTGCAGCTTAACAGCTATTAGACTGCCGAATTTCAAGTTCCTAGCTCATCTGGAAGGGTGCAAGCCGAAATGTGAGACCGACATTCTGATTCGTAGGGGTGGAGGCTAAATATGGAAATTGGACCTTATTGGAATTTTTCCTTGGTTTACAGCCTAATAGGTATCAGATTGCCGGCTGGAAGGGTCTAACACGAAATTTGAGTCCGGTAATTTAATTGAGCCTTGGGGGGGTACATATGAAAAACTTGAACTTTCCAGAATTTTTCCTTCGGTTACAGCCTAATAGGTATCAGAAAGGGTCTACGAAATTTGTGTCCGCTAATTTGATTGGGCGGAAGGGTGTAGCACGAAATTTGAGTCCGAGATTTTAATCCAGTGTGGGGTGCTAAATATGAATAATTGGAAGTTTTTGAAATATTTCCTTGGGTTATGGAATATCAGCTATCAGATTGCCGAATTCAAAGTATCTAGCTCATCTGGAATGGAAGGGTCTAACCCGAAATTTGAGTCCGATATTTTGAATCGATGGGGGCTAAATACGAAAAATTTGAACATTTTGGAATTTTTCCTTGGGTTACGGCCTAATAACTATGAGATTTCCGAATTTCAAGTTCCTAGCTCATCTGGAAGGATCTAACACGAAATTTTACTACGATAATTTGATGGGGAGGAAGGGGAGCTAAATATGAAAAATGTCAACGTTTTTGAATTTTTCCTTGGGTTGCAGCATAATAGCTATCAGACTGCCGAATTCCAAGTTTCCAGCTCATCTGGAACGGAAGGGTCTAAACCGAAATTTGAGTCCGATATTTTGATTCGATGGGGGGCTAAATACGAAAAATTTGAACTTTCTGGAATTTTGCCTTGGGTTACAGCCTAATAGCTATCAGATTGCCGAATTTCAAGTTCCTAGCTCATCTGGAAGGGTCTAACCTGAAATTTGAGTGATTCGTTTGGGGGGGGGTAAATATGAAAAATTTGAACTTTTTTGAATTTTTCCTTGGGTTGCAGCCTAATAGCTATCACATTGCCAAATCTCAAGTTCCTAGATCATCTGGAAGGGTCTAAAAGGAAATTTAAGTGTTTCGTGGGGGGGGGGAAATGTGAAAAATTTGAACTTTTTGGAATTTCTCCTTGGGTTGCAGCCTTATAGCCATCCGATCGCCGAATTTCAAGTTCCTAGCTCATCTGGAAGGGTCTAACACGAAATTTTAGTCCGATACTTTTATTGGGTGGAGGGGGGGGGCTAAATATGAAAAGTTTCAGCTTTCTGGATTTTTTTTTCCGAAAATTGCAGCCTAATACCTATCAGATTACCGAATTTCAAGTTCCTAGCTCATCTGGAAGCTTCTAACACGAAATTTCAGTGCGCCATTGTGAATGGGGGGCTAAATAAGAAAAATTTGAGCGCTTTGGAATTTGTCCTGGGGGTACAGCCTAATAGCTATAATATTGCCAAATTTTAACTTCGTGGCTCATCTGGAATGTTCTAACCCGAAATTAAAGTCCGATATTTTGATTGGATGGTGGGGGGCAAATATGAAAAATTGGAAGGTTCTGGAATATCTCCACGGCTTACACCCCAATATCTATCAGACTGCCGAATTTCACTTTTCTAATTCATATGGAAAGGTGTAACACGAAATTTGTGGCCGATATTTTGATTGGGAGTTTGGGGGGGCTAAATATGAAAAATTTGAACATTTGGATTTTTTCCTTCAGTTGTAGCTCCATAGCTATCAGATTACTGAACTTCATGTTCCCAGTTCATCTGGAGGGGTCTAACACGAAATTTGAGTCCGATAACTTGATTGGGCAGAAGGGGGGGCAAAAAATTAAAAAATCAACTTTTTGGAATTTTTCCGTGGGTTGCAGCGTAATATCCATCAGATTGCCGAATATCAAGTTCCTAGCTCGTCTGGAAGTGTGTAACACGAAATTTAATCCCTATATTTTAATTGGCCGGAAGGGGGGCTAAATATGAAAAATTTCAACTTTTTTGAATTTTTCCTCGGGTTGCAGACCAATATCCATCAGATTGCCGAATTTCAAGTTCCTAGCTGACTTGGAAGTGGGCAAACATTAATGTCAGTGAGTCAGTGAGTCAGTCAGTTAGCCTTGCGGCTTTATATATATAAGACTCGCTTCCGCTCGTTGGGGGCTCCGCCCCCAAACCCCCGTGTACTCTGCATTACAAACAGACATTTCGAAGTAGACTGTGGTCTAACGATATATCGCATCGACGTGTGGACTGTGCCACTGGACGGTCCATTTACTGGGCTGAATGTTTGGTGCTAATATATTTGCTACTATATTGGCAATTTGTTGTATGAATAGGAGTAAACGTTCCGATGTGGGGCAAATTTCACAAGTTCAAAAATTATTTTAATGGCTTAATAGTCAGCTACAGTTTTTAAACTTTGGTAGGAACAAATCTATAGCTCTTTATTCCAGAAACAGGAAGTGCTATCCAGTTTTGATTGGAATTACCGTTTAGGCAGAAAGTACTTCGAAAGGAAAGTCTGCAGTTGTATGAAATTTGCCTGAATATTTCGATGTTTCTCGGTAGTAAAAGGTTAAAAGTTACAGGGTAACAACTATAATTTCGCAATATTTCACTTTTTTGGTGCACCCAATAGTTGTGACCGCCATTTTGTTTGGCGGGGAGGGTAAATATTAAGAAAATCAAGCTTATTGGAGATTTCCCATGGGTCACAGCCTAATAGATAGTCTATCAGATTACTGAATTTCAAGTTTCTAGCTGATCTGGAAGTGGGTAGCCTAAACATTAAAGTCAGCAACTCAGCCAGTCTGAGAGCCTTCTGGCTTTATGGAATAGGGATAGGGCCAAGGAATGTGCACGCTAAAGAGTGCAGACTTGTATTTGGAAATGTATTGCTGCCAAACGGTACGTCGCATCTAGAAACGGATTGCGGCATCAGAGGACCCTTTTAGTTACCTATATATTGTCTTATAATTGTTGTCGTATATCGGTTATTTATACGATAAGAAGAGGTGAAAATTTGCTGCTGTATGAGACCCGACGGGGAGTTTTGTTGAGCAGATACCCTGGCCTACTGCTGTGTGAATCACCACGGGAAGTTTTGTTGAGCAGATCCCCACAGCTACGGCTGTATGAGTCACAACTGGGAGTTTTTTTGAGCAGAACCCCTGGCCTACTGCTATATGATTCACTGTGGGGAGTTTTACTCAGGTGATCCCGTCGCGTACTGCTGTATGAGACACGACGTGGAGTTTTGTTGAGAAGAACCCCTGGCCTACTGCTCTGTGAATCACCACGGGGAGTTTGTTTAGCAGATTCCCTGGCCTTCTGCTGTGTGAATCACCACAGCGAGTTTTGTTTAGCAGATCCCCTGGCCTTCTGCAGTATGAGTCACAACGGGGAGTGTTGTTGATAGAACCCCTGGGCTACTGTTGTATGAGTCACAACGGGAAGTTTTGGTGAGCAGATCCCCTGGCCTACTGCTGTATGAGTCACAACGGGGACTTTTGTTCAGCAGATGGTGGTGGTGATTATTGTTTTAAGAGGAAGTACAACGAGGCAACCATCCTCTACATAACACTAATCAGAAGGAAATATGGAAGGGATCCGACACTTCGAAAAATGAAGATATCGGCAAAGAAAGACAAGGGCCACGAAGGGCGTGAAAATGAAAGACTCCCTAGCCCTCGCAAACCTAATAGCGTCGAGGTCGGAAAAGAACAAGAGTTGACCAAGAGAGGTCGGATAGGATAGATGAAAGTGAGGAGCCTGGCACAAGTAAGTGGAAGCAATGCCAGGACTCAGCTGAGGGCCCCGTGGTTGCCAACCCACGCTCCATACTTCAGAGCCCTAGGGCCCCTTTTAGTCGCCTCTTACGACAGGCAGGGGATACCGCGGGTGTTATTCTACCGCCCCCACCCACAGGGGGATTTTGTTCAGCAGATCTCCTGGCCTACTGCTGTATGAGTAACAACGGGGACTTTTGTTCAGCAGATCTCCTGGCCTACTGCTGTGTGAATAACTACCGGAGTTTAGTTTAGCAGATACCCTGGCCTAGTGCTGTATGAGTCACAACGGGGAGTTTTGTTGAGCAGATCCCTTTGCCTACTGCTGTGTGAATCATCACGGGGAGTTTTGTTTAGCAGATCCCCTAGCCTACTGCTGTATGAGTCACAAAGGGGACTTTTGTTCAGCAGATCTCCTGGCCCACTGCTGTGTGAATAACTACGGGGAGTTTAGTTTAGCAGATACCCTGGCCTAGTGCTGTATGAGTCACAACGGGGAGTTTTGTTGAGCAGATCCCCTTGCCTACTGCTATGTGAATCACCACGGGGAGTTTTATTTAGCAGATCCCCTAGCCTACTGCTGTATGAGACGCAACGGGGACTTTTGTTCAGCAGATCTCGTGGCCAACTGTTGTGTGAATAACTACGGGGAGTTTTGTTTAGCAGATACCCTAGCCTGCTGCTGTACGAGTTACAACGGCGAGTTTTGTTGAGCAGATCGCCTGGCCTACTGTTGTATGAGTCACAACGGGGAGTTTTGGTGAGCAGATCCCCTGGCCTACTGCTGTGTGAATTAGAACGGAGAGTTTTGTTTAGCAGATACCCTAGCCTACTGCTGTATGAGTCACAACGGGGACTTTTGTTCAGCAGATCTCTTGGCCTACTGCTGTGTGAATAACTACGGGTAGTTTTGTTTAGCAGATACCCTGGCCTACTGCTGTATGAGTCACAACGTGGAGTTTTGTTGAGCAGATCTCGTGGCCTACTGCTGTGTGAATAACTACGGGTAGTTTTGTTTAGCAGATCCCCTGGCCTAGTGCTGTATGAGTCACAACGGGGAGTTTTGTTTTGCAGATCCCCTGGCCTACTGTTGTATGAGTCACAACGGGGAGTTTTGTTTAGCAGATCCCCTGGCCTGCTGCTGTATGAGTTACAACGGCGAGTTTGGTTGAGCAGATCCCCTGGCCTACTGTTGTATGAGTCATAACGGGGAGTTTTGGTGAGCAGATCCCCTGGCCTACTGCTGTATGAGTCACAACGGGGACTTTTGTTCAGCAGATCTCTTGGCCTACTGCTGTGTGAATAACTACGGGTAGTTCTGTTTAGCAGATACCCTGGCCTACTGCTCTATGAGTCACAACGGGGAGTTTTGTTGAGCAGATCCCCTTGCCTACTGCTATTTGAATCACCACGGGGAGTTTTGTTGAGCAGATCCCCTTGCCTACTGCTATTTGAATCACCACGGGGAGTTTTGTTTAGCAGATCCCCTAGCCTACTGCTGTATGAGACGCAACGGGGAGTTTTGTTTAGCAGATCCCCTGGCCTACTGCTGTATGAGACGCAACGGGGAGTTTTGTTGAGCAGATCCCCTTGCCTACTGCTATTTGAATCACCACGGGGAGTTTTGTTTAGCAGATCCCCTAGCCTACTGCTGTATGAGACGCAACGGGGAGTTTTGTTTAGCAGATCCCCTGGCCTACTGCTCTATGAGTCACAACGGGGAGTTTTGTTTAGCAGATCCCCTGCCCTACTGCTCTATGAGTCACAACGGGGAGTTTTGTTTAGCAGATCCCCTGGCCTACTGCTCTATGAGTCACAACGGGGAGTTTTGTTTAGCAGATCCCCTGGCCTACTGCTCTATGAGTCACAACGGGGAGTTTTGTTTTGCAGATCCCCTGGCCTACTGCTCTATGAGTCACAACGGGGAGTTTTGTTTAGCAGATCCCCTGGCCTACTGCTCTATGAGTCACAACGGGGAGTTTTGTTTAGCAGATCCCCTGGCCTACTGCTCTATGAGTCACAACGGGGAGTTTTGTTTAGCAGATCCCCTGGCCTACTGCTCTATGAGTCACAACGGGGAGTTTTGTTTTGCAGATCCCCTGGCCTACTGCTCTATGAGTCACAACGGGGAGTTTTGTTTAGCAGATCCCCTGGCCTACTGCTGTATGAGTCACAACGGGGAGTTTTGTTTAGCAGATCCCCTGGCCTACTGCTCTATGATTCACAACGGGGAGTTTTGTTTAGCAGATCCCCTGGCCTACTGCTCTATGAGTCACAACGGGGAGTTTTGTTTAGCAGATCCCATGGCCTACTGCTCTATGAGTCACAACGGGGAGTTTTGTTTAGCAGATCCCCTGGCCTACTGCTCTATGAGTCACAACGGGGAGTTTTGTTTAGCAGATCCCCTGGCCTACTGCTCTATGAGTCACAACGGGGAGTTTTGTTTAGCAGATCCCCTGGCCTACTGCTCTATGAGTCACAACGGGGAGTTTTGTTTTGCAGATCCCCTGGCCTACTGCTCTATGAGTCACAACGGGGAGTTTTGTTTAGCAGATCCCCTGGCCTACTGCTCTATGAGTCACAACGGGGAGTTTTGTTTAGCAGATCCCCTGGCCTACTGCTCTATGAGTCACAACGGGGAGTTTTGTTTAGCAGATCCCCTGGCCTACTGCTCTATGAGTCACAACGGGGAGTTTTGTTTAGCAGATCCCCTGGCCTACTTCTCTATGAGTCACAACGGGGAGTTTTGTTTAGCAGATCCCCTGGCCTACTGCTCTATGAGTCACAAAGGGGAGTTTTGTTTAGCAGATCCCCTGGCCTACTCCTCTATGAGTCACAACGGGGAGTTTTGTTTTGCAGATCCCCTGGCCTACTGCTGTATGAGTCACAACGGGGAGTTTTGTTTAGCAGATCCCCTGGCCTACTGCTCTATGAGTCACAACGGGGAGTTTTGTTTAGCAGATCCCCTGGCCTACTGCTCTATGAGTCACAACGGGGAGTTTTGTTTAGCAGATCCCCTGGCCTACTGCTCTATGAGTCACAACGGGGAGTTTTGTTTAGCAGATCCCCTGGCCTACTGCTCTATGAGTGACAACGGGGAGTTTTGTTTAGCAGATCCCCTGGCCTACTGCTCTATGAGTCACAACGGGGAGTTTTGTTTAGCAGATCCCCTGGCCTACTGCTCTATGAGTCACAACGGGGAGTTTTGTTTAGCAGAGCCCCTGGCCTACTGCTGTATGAGTCACTACGGGGAGGTTTGTCCAGGATATCCCTTGGCCTGCCGCTGTATCAAATACGATGGGGAATTTAGTTGAGCGTATTCCCTAGCCTGCTGCTGTATCAATCAGGCCAGAACGTATTATTTAGCGGATACTCAAATTGAAGTGATTTCTCAAGTATGTGTGTGATGTTTGCTTACACTGACGCTAAACATTTACTTTTGCGACAGACTATGGTTGATATGTGGCCAGGAGTACAACTGACTGCATACACTATCAAAATTTTCAATGGTGCATTGTTTGCTACTCTGAATTCCGTCCCCATATCTTATTTTATTTAGATGCTATTGTCTTTTCGTCACGTCTTCCTCTTGAGCTGTAACATATTCAAATAAACGGTGCCGCTATTTCTAGCGATATTCCTGACATTGTTTCACACTGCATTTGTGTGTAGTACTGCCGTGATATCATGCGCTTCTACCACATTGTGAATACAGGGACTTCATCTCCAGTACAAGCAGAGTACATAAGATACGTTTTCGCGAGTATAGAAGTTGTATTTGAAGATGTACAGCAACAGCACAATAATACCGATTGTGGATTCTTTGCAATAGCTTTCGCTGTTTCACTTGCTCATGACAGGAATCCGTGTGATGAACGATACAATTGTTTAAAGTTCGCTGACGATCTCGGGCACATATTGAACACTCAGAACAAATCCCGCTTCCCTGTGCTTTCAGAGAATGTTGCTCTTGCCCGCCAATGTTTAAAGAAGGCGATCCATACAACCAATAACGATGAGAACCATGTGTATAAAAAAGCAGTGTAGCTGCCCAAAATCCAGAAAAAGAGGTCGACCAAAGGTGTTACTCTCAACTTCTCAAGAAGAGCATGGAGAAGCCGTCAGGCGTTATAGTCGGAGAAACCCTGAAGTTCATAGGGAGGCTGTCCGCCTATATTCCCAAGCGCATCCTGAACTCCATAGAGATGCAGACAGACGTTTTGAACAAAGTCATCCTGAGCAGAAGCATTCCCGTCATCTTCCTGCTAATTTAAGAAAACATGGTTTGATCGCTGTCTACAGTGCTGAACAGTTAAATTCAATTTCACCTTACCGTCTGAAAACAAGTTCACTTTTACGGCCTGATTGTTTCAAATGCTCAAGTTGCCAGGCTCCACTCTTTGAAGAAGAGAAAGGCAGGAAGAAGTGGTGTTGTGGACAAGGTGCCTGTAATATTTTAGACATTCCTCCTATCGATCTCGAAATACACTAACACCAGGATTTCAGACCTCGACCACGTATGTATAACGGAGCATTTGCCTTCAGTGCTCTCGTTATTCCAGGTGGATGTCAACACCCTTAACATGGAATAAGTTTTATAAAAATATTAGGCAAGCTATACAATTGTGTGTACGACCTTTCATATAGTGGCCCTTACAATAATCCGTCCTGCTTTTACATTGACGACGGAGAAGCTAGAAATAACTGGGCTGAACAACAAAACCTTAACCCTGTAGTAGTGAACATATTCTTAGATTTCTTGCGCACGAACAATCCTTACATTCGTCTCTTCAAACAGCTCCATGACGAACCATCCGAAAACGCTCATTTAGTATTTAAAAATACTACAAGGTGCATCCACGGACCAAATCTTGGAGATTGTCCATTGGGATATGAGGTTGCCGCTGTTCTAAGCACTGACAAGGAGAGCTATTACCCTAGGAAAATTGCTATTTGGAAGGTCGGTGACGGAAAGCCTCACACAGTAGATATTTTCCATCCTATGTACGAGCCTTTTCTATATCCGCTGCTCTATCCACATGGTACGCCCGGCTGGCACATTGGACGGCTTGACAATAAGGGCAGAAAACTTTCCCAACTGAAGTACGTAAGATGTTTACTTTTATCTGAATCACGGTTTCGTCAATTTGACAGACTTTCCGAGACGTGGTTAACTGATATGTATGCACGCATTGAAGAGGAACGATTGCGTTACTTAAATTTTTCACAAATTAAAGGTAGTAACAACTCCTTAAGAACAGGTCTCTTTGACGAAGTGCAGTCCGTTGTTTCTGATGTTAGGGGTATTAACACAGCTACCCATACGGAGCGTGCTCAGACTGAACGATCAGTTCCTACACATGAGCAACGCCAGGTCACCAACGATATCCGCAATGATGAGACTGTTCAAGGCGAGGGAGGCGTTGTTCCTGGAAGGGTATATTTGCCAAGTACCTTCACTGGAGGAGAAAGGTACATGAAAGTTAAATACCTCAACGCAATGGCCTTGGTGAACCGACTGGGCGTTACGAATTATTTTTTAACCATAACAAACAACGCACATTGGACTGAAATATCGTTGTCCAAGAGAGCTGGATCCAAAAATCAACCTGATGTGTGCGCTAGGGTGTTCCATTGTAAACTATTGGAACTTCTTCGTGATCTTCGTTCAGGCGTTTGTTTGGTGAACCGGTATACATAATTTATACCATTGAATTTCAAAAGCGAGGTCTATGTCATGCACTCATTTGTTTTCGTATGGAAGAACAAAAAATCATGCCAGTTCAAGCTGCTGACATCGACAAGTTCATTAGAGCAGATATTCCAGATATAGAGAAAGCTGAAGGTAAACTTCGGGAACTGGTCATCGTTAACATAATACACGGCCCATGTGGCCCCCATCATCGTACTAATCTTCCCTGTTGGGACGGAACTCTTCATAAGTGCACAAAGTTCTTCCCCAAACCTTCATCAGAGACCACATACATTGACAGCAATGGATTTGTTAACTACAAACGCAATGCTGGCAATAAGGCACAAATTACATATCGCGGAAGTCTTGTTGACATTGACGATACCTTGGTTGTCCCTTATAACGCAGCATTATTTCTGAAATACGAATGACACATTAATTTGGAGCTGGCTTCTCAAACAAGAGTAGTAAAATACCTTTTTTAATATATCACCAATGGTAGTCCTTTAGGTAATGTCGCCGTTGTCAGTGATTCAGATTCCGTTAATGAAGTGGAAGAGTACGTAACCAAACGGTACATTGGTTCAGCGATACAGTATGGCGTATTCTTGAGTTTAATCTCGCGGAGAGTGAACCTTCAGTTACATGTCTTCCTGTACACTTAGAGGGAAAACACTCAGTTTGCTTCCGACCTTGGGAAGAAGAGCAAGCATTACGTAACAGCTCATCTCTTTGATTATTTACTTTACCAGACCTCAGCTTCCCGAACTTGAAATGTTGACATACACCCAATTCTATGAAATTTATATTCTTTACTCATGACGCCCCACCTGATTGAACGTTCCTGTACTTGAACATCCTGATGGCCGACATTTCATTACAAAGCGGCAGAGAGGTAAATGTCTAGCTCGAATGTTCTGGGTGGCTCCTCAGCGAGGAGATCAATTTTACCTTCCAAAGCTCTTGAATGATTTCCCCTGTCGTGGCTATCAAGATTTGATATCACGGGTTGGTAATCACTGCACTTCTCTTCAGCAAGCTGCTCGTAACCTCGGCCTCGTCAACGATGAACAGGAGTACAGACTTACGCTTGAAGAGGCATCGCAATTCATGCTTGGTAAAGCTCTACGATCATTTTTTGTTCTTCTATGTAATATTGGGGCACCGGCAGTCTTGTTGTGGGAAGACTTTAAGAATAAGCTCGCAGAAGACTTCCTTCATGTTACACCTGGTGACCCAGAGAAGGCTTTCAGATTAACACTTCTTGAAATCGATCGTTTCCTTCGACGTCACGGTTCAAATCTCTATGAACAAGGACTGACAGTTGTTGAAGACAGAACTACTGAGCTTGGCAGGGAAAGGTTTCAATACAGTGCAGGCTTATTCCAACGGATTTTGGACGAATGGCTACGAACGCTTTCAGATAAAGAATGATACCTTCGTGGTTATATCGAAAACCTTTCAATATCTACCAATTTTACTGGCTCAAAATTGCTGTGTCCCGATGGTCCTGGTGGTTACGGGAAAACATTGATTTGGAAAGTAGCCATAGCACTTTTCCGCTCGCAAGCGAAACCGTTTTCTATGTAGCAAGTTCTGTAATAGCTGCCGTCAATTTTGACGGTGGAACTACTGCACATAGCATGTTTCGTTTCTCCCTTGATGTGGGTGATGGTTCCGGATATTGGTATGTCACTAATGGATCCCAAAGTGCTGACCTTATTCGATAGGCAGGTTTAATCATTTTTCACGAAGTGTGTTTTCAAAAGGATTCGTCTTGGAATACTGGACAGATCTCTCAGAGACCTAATGGGAGACGACAGTGCTTTTTAGTAAAAGGTCATAATATTTTGTATAGATTTTCGACAATGTGTTCCTGTTTTAACAGAAGCGAAATCATATCCTGGTGTAGCAAACGGCTCACCCAAATCCTCTAGACTCTGTGGAGAAATGAAAAAAAATCCAAGTAACTAATCAAAGAATTCAAGGGGAAGAATGTTACTCATAATTGATTCTTACAGTTGGGAACAACGAAGTAGTGCATGTCACCTTTAGTAAGGGAAGACAACAACAAACATTAATACCTTTACATGGAGTTCCGTTCACTAATTATTTGAAAGAACTGTTAGACAAAATATACACACAAGGCATCTTTTCCAATCCAGACAATGTTTCAAAACGTGCCGTTCTATGTACAATCAATGCCAAAGTATATGAAAAAAACTCTTCGCTTCTTCAATCTTTGGAAGGTGATTTTTCCATTTGTACAGCATCGATTGGGTAGAAGATCAAGTTACAGATTGTGCATATAACCATGTAGATCAAGATGTGCTCGATACATCTCAGTGCAAGAAGTACGTCATCACGATTTGGCTCTAGAAGTAGGTGTAGTTTGTATAAGGCCTATAGAAAGGAATTTAATTTTTTCTGATCTCCTTGTGAATGGTATAAAAGGTATTGTTTTATCAATCCCACCGAGACTCACAGTGGTTCGTAGACGAGGGTTAGATGAACGTCTTGGTATACCAAGCATGTTATCAAGTTCTCCTTACATCGCACCATTCATACGTGCAGGAGACAATTTCCCCTTCAAGTCTCTTATTCCATGTCTATCCATAAAAGCCAGGAACAAATTATTGAGTTTGTTGGAGTGGATCTAAGCATTGATGTCTTTAGCGATGGCCAAGTGTATGTGGTTTTGATCGGGGTTCGATCTGTGGCTCGCATGAGAGTTCTTGTTCCTTCTGAATGTGTTTTGGATGATGTTGGCCACGTGAAGAACGTGGTCTGCAAACATTTGTTTTATTGGTGGTGGTGGTGATTATTGTTTTAAGAGGAAGTATAACTGGGCAACCATCCTCTTTATATGACTGATCAGAGAGAAAACAGGAAGGGATCCGACACTTCGAAAAATGAAGGTATCGGCCAAAGGAATACAAGGGCCACGAAGGGCATGAAAATGAAAGACTCCCTAGGCCTCCATACGTAATACCGTCGGGGTCTGAAAAGAACAAGAGTTGACCAAGAGAGGTCGGATAGGATAGATGAAAGTGAGGAGCCTGGCACAAGTGGAACCAATGCCAGGACTCAGCTGAGGGCCCCGTGGTCGCCAACCCACGCTCCAAAGTTCAGAGCCCCTGGGGCAACATTTGTTTTAGTATGCATAACGAAAGCTTTGAGATTTTAGTTTTTGGCTGATTCTCTGGCTTACTGCTTTATCAATCACGACGGGGATTTAAGTTGAGCAGATCCCCTACCCTACTGCTGCATCAATCACAACGATGGGTTCTGTTGAGCTGATGCTCTAGCTTACTGGTGTTTCGATCACGACGGGCAGTCTAGGTCAGGAGATCCCTTAGCTTAGTTGTATATCAATCACGACGGAGAGTTTTGCTGTGCAGATGCCCTTGCCTAGTGCGCTACCATTGACGACGAGTAGTTTTGTTTTGGTGTAGTGGTGATTATTGTTTAAGAGGAAGTACAAATAGGCAACCATCCCGTATGTAAAACTGATGAGAGACAAAAATTGGAAAGGACCCGACGCTTCGAAAATTAGGGTATCGTTTAAAGAACGGCAAGGGGCCACGAGGAGCGTGGAAATGAAAGCATCCGTAGCCCTCAAGTGCTCTAGTACCGTCGGGCTCGAAAGAACAACAGTTGACCAACGAACGTCGGATAGGATGGATGAAAGTGACTGGCGTGAAATTAGTAAGTGTTGTGGTGGTGATAATTATTGCTTAAAGAGGAAGTACAACTGGGCAACGCACGCTCGTAACTTAAGGATGGTGGTGGTGATTATTGTTTTAAAAGGAAGTACAACTGGCAACCATTCTCTATATAACACTAATCAGAGAGAAAAATGGAAGGGACACGACACTTCGAAAAATGAAGATATCGGCCAAAGGAAGACAAGGGAAACGAAAGGGCGTGAAAATGAAGGACTCCCTAGCCCTCGCAAACCTAATAGCGTCGGGTTCGGAAAAGAACAAGAGTTGACCCAAAGAGGTCAGATAGGATAGATGAAAATGAGGAGCCTGGCACAAGTAAGTGGAAGCAATGCCAGGAATCAGTTAAGGGGCCCGTGGTCGCCATCCCACGCTCCAAAGTCCAGAGCCCCTGGGGCCACTATGAGTCAGAACGTGGAGTTTTCTGTAGCAGATCCCCTGGCCTACTGCTGTATCAATGACCATGCGTTTTCCTTGAGCAGACGCATTGGACTAGTGCTGTATGAATGGCGTCGTGGAAGTTATGTTAGCAGAAATTCTAGCATACTGTTTTATCAATGGCGATGTCGTTATTTCTTGATGTGATATCCTAGTCTTGTTTTGTATCAATGACAAATGCATGCGTCTCGTTTGCTACTTGCAGCTTCTCTTGATTGGATTTTTTTTTTTTTTTTTTTTGTAGAACTGTCTGCGTAGTGCCATTTTTATTTCTGAGAGTGGTGGTGGTGGTGGTGATTATTGTTTTAAGAGGAAGTACAACTGGGCAACCATCCTCTATATAACACTAATCAGAGAGAAAAAATGGAAGGGGTCCGACACTTCGAGAAATGAAGATATCGGCCAAAGGAAGACAAGGGCCACGAAGGGCATGAAAATGAAAAACTCCCTAGGCGTCCATACGTAATACCGTCGGGGTCTGAAAAGAACAAGAGTTGACCAACGGAGGTCGGATAGGATAGATGAAAGTGAGGAGCCTGGCACAAGTAAGTAGAAGCAATGCCAGGATTCAGCTGAGGGCTCTGTGGTCGCCAACCCACGCTCCAAAGTTCAGAGCCCCTGGGGTGGTGGTGGTGGTGATTATTGTTTTAAGAGGAAGTACAACTGGGCAACCATCCTCTATATAACACTAATCAGAAAAATGGAAGGGACCGACACTTCGAAAAATGAAGATATCGGCCAAAGGAAGACAAGGGCCACGAAGGGCATGAAAATGAAAGACTCCCTAGCCCTCGCAAACCTAATAGCGTCGGGGTCGGAAAAGAACAAGAGTTGACCAAGGGAGGTCGGATAGGATAGATGAAAGTGAGGAGACTGGCACGAGTAAGTGGAAGAAATGCCAGGACTCAGCTGTGGGCCCCGTGGTTGCCAACCCACGCTCCAAAGTTCAGAGCCCCTGGGGCTCCTTTTAGTCGCCTCTTACGACAGACAGGGGATACTGTGGGTGTTATTCTACCGCCCCCACCACAGGGGGATGAGAGTGGTGGTTATGATTATTGTTCTAGGAGGAAGTAGAGTTGAGCAACTATTTTCCAAAAACACTGAACAGACAGAAAATGGCAGGAATCCGACACTTCGAAAAATGAAGGTATCGGGCAAAGAAACAAGAGCCACGAAGGGCGTGATAATGAAAGACTCTACTCCTCTAGTGCTCTAATACCGTCGGGATCGAAAAAAAACAAGACCTGAGCAAGGGAGGTGGTGGTGGTGGTGATTATTGTTTTAAGAGCTAGTACAACTGGGCAACCATCCTCTATATAACACTAATCAGAGGGGAAAATCGAAAGGATGCGACACTTCGAAAAATGAAGATATCGGCCAAAGTAAGACAAGGGCTACGAAGGCCGTGAAAATGAAAGACTCCCTAGTCCTCACAAACCTAATAACGTCGGAGTCGGAAAAGAACAAGAGTTGACCAAGAGAGGTCGGATAGGATAGATGAAAGTGAGGAGCCCGTCACAAGTAAGTGGAAGCAATGCCAGGACTCAGCTGAGGGCCCCGTGGTCGCCAACCCACGCTACAAAGTTCAGAGCCTCTGAGGCCCCTTTTAGTCGCCTTTTATGACAGGCAGGGGATACCGTGGGTGTTATTCTACCGCCCCCAGCCACAGGGGGATGAGCAAGGGAGGTCGAATAGGATAGGTGAACGTGAGAACTCTAGTGCAAGTAACTGGAAACAAAGCCAGGACTCAGCTAAGGGTCCCGTAGTCTCAAGCCCAGGCTCCTTTTTTCAGAGCCCATGGGACTTTCTTTCTGAGATAGTCAACGTTTAATTAGTTATTTTGGGTGAAGGCTGGCGAGATTTTACCCTAAGACAGTAATATTAAAGCTTTGGTTATGCATACTAAAGTAAATGTTCGTAAACCACGTTCTTGACAAAAGCCACGCCATCCAAAACACGATCAGAAGGAACAAGTACTCTGATGTGGGACGGAGATCGAACCCGGCTCAGAGCCACATACAGTTGGCCATGACTAAAGACATCAGTGCGGAGGTCGACTCCAACAAACTCAATAGTTTGTCCCTGGCTTTTATGGATAGACATGGCATAACAGACTTGAAGGGGAAATTGTCTTCTGCACATACGGATGGTGCGATGTAAGGAGAACTTGAATATTATTCTTGGTATACCCAGACGTTCATCTATTCCTGGCCTACGAACCAATATAAGTCTTGGCGAGATTGATAAAATAATAACTTTTGTACCATTCACAAGGTGATCAGAAAAATTTAAATTCCTAGTTATAATACAAAGTGCTCCGACTTTTAGAGCCAAATCGTGATTAGGGACTCCCTTGCACTGAGCTTGATGAAGCACATCTTGATCCACAAGGTTATGTGCACAATCCTTAACTTGATCTTCTACCCAATCAGAGCTGTACAAATGAAAAAGGTCGCCTTCCAAAGATTGGAGAATGGCAGAGTTTATTTCATGTACATTGGCGTTGATTGTGCATAGAACGGCACGTTTGGAAGCATTGTCTGGGTTGGAAAGTATATCATGTGGGTATACTTCCTCTAACAGTTCTTTCAAAGAATCTGTGAACGGAACTCCATGTAAAGGTATTAATGTTTGTTGTTCTCTCCCCTTACCAATGATGACATGCTCTACTTCGTTGTTGCCAACTGTAAGAAGGAATTTTGAGTAACGTTCTTCCCCTTTAATTCTTTGAGGTATCGTTAGTTGGAATTTTTTCATTTCTCCCCAGAGTCTTGAAGATTTGAGCGAGACGTTTGTTATATCAGAAGGTGATTTCGCGTCTGATACAACAGGAGCACATTGTCGAAAATCTCCAGAAAAAATTATGACCTTACCACCAAAAGCACTGTCGTTCCTCATTAGGTCTCTCAGAGATCTGTCGAGTATTTCAAGAAGGAACCTATTTGCCATGGACACTTCGTCAAAAATGATTAAGGCTGCCTCTCGAATAAGGTCAGCTCTTTGTGATCCATTAGTGAGAGACCAATATCCAGAACCATCACCCACATCAAGGGGGAGACGAAACATGCTGTGTGCAGTAGTTCCTCCGTCAAAGTTGAGGGCAGCAATTCCAGAACTTGCTACACATAAGACGACTTTGCCCTGTGAGCGGAAAAGAGCTATCACTACTTTCAAAATCAATGTTTTCCCATAACCACCAGGGCCATCGAGATACAGCATTTTCGAGCCAGTCAAATTGGCGGATGTTGAAAGTGTTTCGATATAGCCAAGAAAGTGTGTTTGTTCCTCTGAAAGCTTTGGCAGCCATTCTTCTAAAAAGCATTTGAGAGAGCCTGCATTGTATTGGAACCTTTCCCTGCCAAGCTCAGTAGTTGTGTCTTCTACAACTGGCAGTCCTTGTTCATAAAGATTTGAGCCGTGGCGTCGAAGTAAACGATCGATTTCAAGAAGTGCCAATTTGAAAGCCTTCTCTGGATCGTCAGATGTAACATGAAGGAAATCTTCTGCCAGCTTTTTCTTAAAGTCTTCCCACAACAAGACTGCCGGTGCCCCAATATTACACAGAAGGACAAAAAATGATCGTAGAGATCTACCTAGCATGAACTGGGATGCCTCTGCAAGCGTAAGTATGTACTCCTGCTCATCGTTGACAAGGCCGAGGTTACGAGCTGCTTGCTGAAGAGAAGTGCAGTGAACACCACCCCGTGAAATCAAATCTTGATAGCCACGACAGGGGAAAGCATTCAAGAGCATTCTAAGGTAAAATTGCTCCCCTCGCTGAGGAGCCACCCAAAACATTCGAGCTACGGATTTACCTCTCTGGCGCTTTGTAATGAAATGTCGGCCATCAGGATGTTCAATGACAGGAACTTTTAATGATTTGGGGCGAGTTGCGTGGAGAATATAATTTTCGTAAAATTGTATGTATGTCAAATTTTCAAGTTCTTGAATCTGAGGTCTGGAAAAGTAAACAATCAAAAGAGATGAACTGCGATGTATTGCATGCTCTTCTTCACCAGGTCGAAAGTAAACAGAGTGCTTTCCCTCTAGGTGTACAGGAAGACATGTAACCGAGGGTTCGCTCTCCGTGAGATTAAACTCAAGAATACGCCATACAGCATCGCTTGAACCAATATACCGTTTGGTTACGTACTCTTCCACTTCATTAACCAAATCTGAATCACTGACAATGGCCACATTGGCTAAAGGACTACCCTTGGTGATGTACTTAAAAAGGTATTTTACCACCGCTCTTTGTGAAGCAAGCTCCAAATTAATATGGCACTCGTATTTGAGCAACAATGCTGCGTTATAAGGGACTACCCAAGTATCGTCAATTTCAACAGGTCTGCCACGATATGCAATATGTGCCTTGTTGTTAGCATTTCGTTTGTAGTTAACAAATCCATTGCTATCAACGTACGTCGTCTCTGAGGAAGGTTTGGGGAAGAACTTTGTACACTTATGAAGTGTTTCGTCCCAACAGGGAAGATTAGTGCGATGATGGGATCCACATGGTCCGTGGATCATGTTAGCGATGACGAGTTCACGTAGTTTACCTGCAGCTTCCTCTATATCTGGGATATCTGCTCTGATGAACTTGTCGATGTCAGCAGCTTGTACAGGAATGAGTTCTTGTTTCTCTATTCGAAAACAAACGTGCGCGTGTGGCAAACCTCGCTTTTGAAATTCAATTACATAAATTATATATGCCGGTTCACCGAAGAAAGCCCCTGAACGAAGGTCACGAAGAAGTTCCAGTAGTTTACAATGAAACACCCTAGCACATACATCAGGTTGATTTTTGGATCCAGGTGTCTTGGACATTCTTATTTCAGTCCATTGTGCATTGGTCGTAATGGTTAAAAAGTAAGTGGGGCTACCCAACCGGTTTACCAAGGCGATTGCGTTGAGGTACTTAACTTTCATGTACCTTTCTCCGCCAGTGAAGGTGCTTGGCAAATAAATCCTTCCAGGAACAACGCCGCCCTCGCCTTGAACAGTCTCATCATTGTGAATATCATTGGTGACCTGGCGTTGCTCATGGCTAGGGACTGCTCGTTCAGCTTGAACACGCTCTGTATGGTTAGTTTTCTTGACATACCTGGCATCGGAAACAACAGACTGTACTTCCTCAAAGGGAGCTATTCTTAAGGAGCTGCTATTACCCTTACGTTGTGATAAATGTACATAACGCAATCGTTCTTCTTCAATGCGTGCATACATGTCAATTAACCACGTTTCGGAAAGTCTGTCGAATTGACGAAACCGTGAATCAGACAACAGTAAACATCTTACGTAATTCAACTGGGAAATTTTTTTACTGTTGTTGTCAAGGCGTCCAATGTGCCAACCGGGCGTACCATGTGGATAGAGCAGGGGATATTGGAAAGTCTCGTACAGTGGATGGAAAATGTCTACTGTGTGAGGCTTTCCTTCACCGATCTTCCAAATAGCGATTTTTCTGGGGTAGTAGGTCTCCTTGTCAGTACTCAGAAGAGCAGCAACCTCATATCCCAATGGACGATCTCCGAGATTTGGTCCATGAGTGCGCCTTGTAGTATTTTCAAATACTAAATGGGCATCTTCCGATGGCTCGTTGTACAGCTGTTTGAAGAGATTTATGTAAGGATTGTTGGCGAGCAAGAAATCTGAGAATGTCTTGACAACTGTAGCGTTAAGGTTTTGTTGTTCAGCCCACTTATTTCTAGCTTCTCCGTCGTCAATGTAAAAGGAGGATGGATTATTGTAGGGTCCTCTATATGAAAGATCGTACACACAATGATACAGCTTACCTAATATTTTGACGAAGCTTATTCCATTTCTAGGGTGTTGCCATCCACCAGGAATAACGAGGGCACTGAAGGCAAATGTTTCGTTGTAAATACGGGGCCGAGATCTGAAGTCGGGGTGTTGATATATTTCGAGATCAATAGGAGGGAGGTCTAAAATATTATACGCACCCTGTCCACAACACCACTTCTTCCTGCCTCTCTCTTCTTCAAAGAGTGGAGCCCGGCAAGTTGAGCATTTGAAACAATCAGGCCGTAAAAGTGAATTTGTTTTCAGACGGTAAGGTGAAATTGAATTTAACTGTTCACCACTGTAGACGGCGATCAAACCGTGTTTTCTTAAATTACCAGGAAGGTGACGGGAACGCTTGCTATCACGATGACACTGTTCGAAACGCCGGACGGAATCTCTATTGACTTCAGGATGTACTTGGGAATATCGCTGGACCGCCTCCCTATTGACTTCAGGATGTACTTGGGAATATCGCCAGACCGCCTCCCTATTGACTTCAGGATGTACTTGAGTATATCGCCGGACCGCCTCCCTATGGACTTCAGGATGTACTTGAGTATATCGCCGGACCGCCTCCCTATGGACTTCAGGATGTACTTGAGTATATCGCCGGACCGCCTCCCTATGGACTTCAGGATGTACTTGAGTATATCGCCGGACCGCCTCCCTATGGACTTCAGGATGTACTTGAGTATATCGCCGGACCGCCTCCCTATGGACTTCAGGATGTACTTGAGTATATCGCCGGACCGCCTCCCTATTGACTTCAGGATGTACTTGGGAATATCGCCGGACCGCCTCCCTATTGACTTCAGGATGTACTTGGGAATATCGCCGGACCGCCTCCCTATGGACTTCAGGATGTACTTGAGTATATCGCCGGACCGCCTCCCTATGGACTTCAGGATGTACTTGAGTATATCGCCGGACCGCCTCCCTATGGACTTCAGGATGTACTTGAGTATATCGCCGGACCGCCTCCCTATTGACTTCAGGATGTACTTGGGAATATTGCCGGACCGCCTCCCTATTGACTTCAGGATGTACTTGGGAATATCGCTGGACCGCCTCCCTATTGACTTCAGGATGTACTTGGGAATATCGCTGGACCGCCTCCCTATGGACTTCAGGATGTACTTGGGAATATCGCTGGACCGCCTCCCTATGGACTTCAGGATGTACTTGGGAATATCGCTGGACCGCCTCCCTATGGACTTCAGGTTTTTTCTGACTATAACGCCTAACGGCTTCTCGATGTTGCTCTTGAGAAGTAGAGAGTAATTTCTTTGGTCGACCCCTTTTTCTGGATTTTTTGCGGCCGCAGAGCTTTTTGTTAGGCACTTGGTTGTCATCGTTGTCGGATGTAAGGATCACGTTAGTTGAATATTCATCATTTGAAAGAACAGGAAACGGGGATATTTGTCGAGTGTTCAATATGTGCAGCAGATGCTCAGGGAAATTTAAACAATTGTAGCGCTCATCACATGGATTCCTTTCGTGAGCAAGTGATACAGCAAAAGCGATTGCAAAGAAACCACAATCAGTATTATTAAACTGTTGTTGTACATCTTCAAATACAACTTCTATGCTCGGGAAAAGCTTTCTTAAATACTGAGCCTGCATCGGAGATAGAGTGCGCGTATTCAGACTGTCGTAGATGTGAATGATATTGCCATCATAGTAAGCACAAATGTAGTGTGAAACAATGTCAGGAATATCGCTAGAGATGTCGGCAGGGATTATTTGGATATGTCTCCGGTCAAGAGGAAGAGCTGACAAAGAATCAATTGCACCTAGAGTAAATAGGCTAAGGGGACGGAATTCAGAGTTAGCAGCCAATACATCATTGAAGAAGTTGATAGTGTCTGCAGTCAGTTGTACTCCAGGACGAATATCAAGCAGAGTCTGTCGCAGAAGTAAACGTGTAGCTTCAGTGTATGAAAACCACTCAGCCATAGTTGAGAAATAGCTTGTAATATTAGTAAATAATTGAAATTTCAATTAAATTACCGGGAGAATAAAGCAAGTAACAACGCACACCGAGATACGACTAAACAACAACAGGCTGTACTTCAGTCCCATGCCTCTTGGATGCGCTGCAAGGGAGAGAGTAGCTTCTTGATTGGCTGACTTGGTATCATGGCGTATGCTCATAATCACAGTAATCAAATGTTAAATAGTGAACAAGTTGTATACGGTTTTATACTACTTTAAATAATAATTATGAGAAGAAGTTGCGAGGAAGAAAGGACCTGTTAAAGTTATGGACACGCTTAATGTCAAAGTTTTGTTACCGGTATATGTTTTGAGTTCTGTTAGTCAGCTACGGCTAGGCCTACGTGTAGTCAGAACATAAACATTGTGAGATGTTATTTTCTGCCAAAAATGCTGAGCACAGCGAAGGTAAGTTTTGGAAATATACTTGTATATAGTGCATTAATTTATATTTTTTCATTCCTTCCATTTCATTTGTTTTCAGTTGTGAAACGTTGTTTTCAAATGTTATGTTCTTTATTTCAGAGAGGTTAAAATGCTCCTGCAACTTCCTAGCATGTACAAGTGGCTATTATGTCTATATGACTGGCAACCTCAACATCAAGAATAAGCATTTTCTTTATGAATGTCCTCACGAAACCAGGAAGGATACTCCGAAGCAGTGGAAGTGAGTGTGTCGTGTGAGCTATGATGTAAACTGTACCGTACCAGCTGTTATGTTTGGGAAAATCGTTTCCTCGAGAAGTTCTTCATTAACCACACTAGACACCGATTGATTTATGATGTTGTTCCCCAACATTTGGATCTTTTCCGCTATGATCCCTGTAATTTAGTGATACCTGTGTCAAGTAATAAAATTTCAAAGAAAATAAGTCTAAATTAAATTTCAAGAACTTTACAAAGAGGATTTGTATTTCGTAATCCATATCTCTCAGTAATAAGTGATGTTGAAGAGATTGAAGTTAAAGAAAGCACCCAGTCTTCTATGGATGAAGGTTTGTATCAATTTTTGACATCAGTAAAGCATTTAACAGTGCTCAGCAATGCTAACAAAGCTCCCTCTGCTATGCAGTGGAACGTTGAGGACAACATTATGGCACTTTACATTTATAAACGTCATCCATGTTTATATCATTATCTGGGTACTCACTTATCTTCCCTTTGTCAGGCTTCTCAAGCCCTTGCTATCTTGAATACCGGTAGGCCGTACCTTTTGACTCTGGTCTTAATCCATCCATACTTGAAGTACCTACCTAATTAAAGTAGGGGTTTCTATAATGTCTGAGAAAAAATCTGTGCCCTCCTATTTGAATGAAATGTCACTACCCAAAGGTGTTATATTAAGAGGCTAATAAACAATGTATACTGTATGTCGGTGTGAGGTCACATGCTGCAGCAAATCACGCATTCCTTTTCATGATAAGACGTATTCACAGAACTTGTAAACAAACAACAGCTTATTATTTTATCACAAATTCATTACGGTAAGTAGTGTAGCGTTAAAAGACCTCATTGTGTGTATTTTAACTAAATTACAACATTTTGGGGTTGAAAGTTGTTTGCAAAGTTAGTGACCAAGGCTTGACAAATCAGAAAGCATTGAGAATTCTTTGTCAAGCTAGTTTAGTTAGACCCAGTGCATTCCATTTTCTTGTAGGCTATACGGTAGTGAGCCAACTGCTGTTAGAAATGCTTTAAATGAAAATAAGATTCTGCTTCATCATGTGGAGGTAAAATTGGAATACACTGACATGGTATGTAGTCAATGTAGATCAGGAAAGAACGATTTTAAGCTTTGCCCAAACTGAGAAAACAACATTTCAACTTCCAGAACAGGTACCGGTGTGTAAAAATGAAAGTGCTGTGCAGTTAAGCCGTACTGTGGCTGCTGTATTTGAAACATATGAAGCTGCTCAAGTGTTGTCCTCAGAAGCTACTGTATATACATAAACAGCAGAATTTGTTAAAAAAAATAGGCAACCTTCTGTATTCATTGAACCAGTTGTAACAGGAATGCGCAGGAAAGTAAGTTGTGTCAATAACCCCTTTCAGTAAATTCTGCACACATTCTGTTTTGGAACAACATTCTGACATTCTGAAAGAGATAGGGAATTGTACGTGACAGAAAGGTAAAATAAATTTAATTGTGTTTTTCAACCACTCCTTTTTGATAGAATTTATTATTAAGTTAGTTGTATGCAGTCATGTCCTCATTGTGCTCAAGTCGCTGGGACAATACAATTCACCGTTGGTCCCATAGCTTGTTACAGGGAAGCATTTTCACTCACTGGGACAATGTGTAATACTTCACAGAATTTTACCTAGGATAAGAAAAGTGAAGTCCATCTGCAGGCAGATAAGGATGGAAAATGTCCAGAATGACAAAATTAGACAGGAGCATGTAAATAAGATCAGTGAAAATTTCCTGCAATTAGACAGCAGCAAGTTGAGAATATGAAAGGAGGATGGGTAGCATACAGGTAGGCTATTCTATGCAATCGTAGAAACAGCAAGGGAATGTCTTGGAACTGTATGTAATAACTATATGTAATAACTGATGTGTTCAATGGCTGGAGGGCATTCAGAACAAGGAAATAATGACTAAGATATGAATAATCTCTGTGTGTGACCTGGCTTCGATTATGAGGTCATGTAAGATTAATTTTTCCTAGGAAAATAATAGACTGTGTCGTGTAGGGTTAGAGAATTAGAGTGAAACCAAGACAATGATTGGTAGGCTGAGTTTTCAACAAGTTAAAGGTAAGAGGTGTAGAACTAAACTGACACACTCACTCACTCACTGGCATACCACTTCCAGATGAGTGAGTAAGTTGATATTTTGTAGTGATAGCAATTAGCGTGTAACCTAAGAAAAAATGTCAAAAATGTACATTTTAACCCCCTCCACCTGAAACAAAATGACTGATACAAACTGCCATGTGCGCTAGAAGATTGAAGGTTGATAATGTTATGTTTGTATTTCTCCCACAGAATACCCTAAGCTCCCCATTTGAAACCGTAGGCATGATAGTCAATATAGATGAGGAAAAAATTATTTTAAGCTTTGCCCAAACTGAGAAAACAACATTTCAAGTTCCAGAACAGCTAAGGTAAAAGTACCAGTAGTGAGCCACTTAAGGACATTCAACGACTTATCTCTAAAACTTAGGTGAATTCAAAGAAGGCATTTTGTTTCTCCGTTAATTAAAGATATATTTATTCTAATGATCAAACCTTTTTTGCAAAATAGCATACTAAAACTAGTTTAAAAAATTTAAAACTTGAACCCGAACCATGTACCATTACTGGGCACCCAAACTTTTATACGTACCTATAGTGGGCCCCCCTATACTGGGCCTTACAAAAGTAGGGTACCATCAATAAAAATGTATAGAAAATATTATTAAAAAATAATAGACCCTATATAACACAATCTTGCTATCTGAAAAGTGGATCATAGTCCTTGCATAATTACAGTTTCTCTTTCACAGGTAATTTTTTCGGAAATGTATATACTGACAGTCCTGCATTCTGAGTACTGGTTGTTGTACCAATGCAATAATGTCACACAGAGAAATATCAGACACATTTTCTACTACAACAAAGTCCTTTTTGTTCCCTGCTGACCTCAAACCTTGGACACGTACATTCTTTCTATGACTTCCTGTACTACACAAAGATATACATATCTTGTGGCATTTCTTTTTCCACCCAGGAATGACACAAGGGCAAATGTTCCTTCCTTAATATTAGAATCTTTTTCAACAGGTTCTCCTTCCTCTTCTTCACTCCATGTATGCACACTTTCTTCCCAAGGCGAATCTCCTGATTTATCCATTTCTGGCACAGAATCTTCAGATGATGAAGAAATGGCTGTTGACGTTGAGGGATTCTATTTTTCTTTCTTCTTTTGTTCTGCTGCTCTTTTCTCCTCCTCCCTTTCTATTTTTCTTCTTTCAGTTTCTGCAGTTTTACTTCTTTTCAGTTCATTCTTTTTATTATAATATTTTATCATCTGAGGTGATGTGAAGACTCCAGGAAGCTTCTCACCACCTTCTCTTTGTTTTATCTTTGTCTTCCTCTTCTGGCCACAAAAGAGCTCTCTTGAATGGAGATGGTACATTTGATGTATCAGCAATAGGAATGGGATTGTACTGTGGTACAGAGATGTTGCATTTTCTGCAGGCTTAACTGTTTCCTGTTTATGGCCTACTTCAACGGGACTGTTTGAGACAACCTGTAATAAATTAAGTGTATGTCAAATAAAATAAAATATAAAATTAACAAATTTATGTTATTTTAGCTTGAAATATATTTAATTTACCTGGAAAACTGATTCTGGATTCTGTGTATCCTTAGTCCTCAGCCATAAATAGTAAAGATCTATTTGTTCCACAGGACCTTTTCATTCACCTTCATTCTCCTGGAATTTCTTTAATTTCTCTTCTCCAATTTTTTCTTCCAAAATTTTGAAGAAGGAAGGCATTTCTCTATTCCGTGATGACATGGCTGGCTCTCTCAGAGACTTTGGTCCTTTGGATCCACAAAATAATATCAGTTTCTTGATCTTTTGAGAATACCAATTTGCCAATTTGGCCCGTTCTTTCATTTTCCTTTGAAAAGTTGCTCCCAGAATGCAATGCATTTTGGCAACTGTGCAAACAGTCGTTCCTTTCTCAACATCAGCTATTGCTTTTTTGTTTTGATCTTCGGTGTAGCTTTGCTCTTTTCTTTCCTCCATTGTCATAAAATTGAATTAAATGAGCATGTTAAGAAACTAATCTATGTTGCCTAGTACTGGGCCACTAATGCCCCAATAGTGAGCCACGGTGGCCCACTACTGGTTCTGATCATAATACTGCATAATGAGTTATACAGAAAGTATTGTCAGAGCTTAAGCTAAAAACTAAACGTTCTATCTTAGAACAACTTGTGTTCTAATAGTGGGCCACCTAGGCCCAGTACTGGAACGATTGAAAAAATGATGACCCTAAAGTGGACCACCCCATAAAATTTATATTCTGCTTACTTTATGTTTTTTCTTCGTAATGTAGGGAATATTAAATGCATAATAAATAGGAATACAGCATTTCAGTATGTAATCAAATGTATGTTTGGAGAAAAGAAAAGTCAAATGAATGCTTACCTCTTAAGAATTCTGCAAGAACCAGTGAAGAAGATGCTAAAATAACACGACTTAAGACAAACACCCTTACAGCTCAAACAGTTAAGCAGTTAACTGATGCCTGCTCTATGTCAGGTAGTAGAGAAGGGTCCCAGCTCACACTGTGTTGCTCACTGTTGTACAATCTTGAGCCTGAACCTTGTTTTCAGTTTTTCAAAATTGGTGGCTCACTGCTAGTGCATGGCCCACTATAGTTACTTCTACCTTACCGGTGTGTAAAACTGAAAGTGCTGCATAGTTAAGCCATACTGTGGCTGCTGTATTTGAAACATATGAAGCTACTCAAGTGTTGTCCTCAGAAGGTATATAAACAGCAGAATTTGTAACTTGAAAAAAAGGACAGCCTTCTGGATTCATTGACAGTTGTAACAGGAACACACAGGAAATTAGGATGTGTCAATAACCCCTTTCAGGAAATTCTGCACACATTCCATTTTGGAACAACATTCTGACATTCTGAAAGAGATAGGGAAGTATAAAATAGTAGACCTCAAACCTGGTAGAAATAAGATAATTATGTAGGCCGATGTTCAGTGTTACTGATGGGCGGCAGAAATTCTGCACACATTCCATTTTGGAACAACATTCTGACATTCTGAAAGAGATAGGGAAGTATAAAATAGTAGACCTCAAACCTGGTAGAAATAAGATATGTTGGCCGACGTTCAGTGTTACTGATGGGCGGCAGATTACTATAACATCTGATATATTTTTGTGGAACAGGGTGAAGACAGTAGGATTCAAGTATCTTACTTTGAAAGGTCTCAATCAGTACCCCTTACAGAATGAATTGTGTTGTATATGACAGCATGGCATTTCAAACACAAATCCTACATATTTTCAGTTTGTAGCAGCTCTAAAAAACCTGCATTCTAAATAATATGAATTTGCCCTTCAAGAGAATGAGTAAGTTAAACTGTGAGAGTGATGATTGCTTTCCCCTTAGCAATTTATGCCAGCACTTGGAGAGTGCTGATGATGACAATCAAGGAGTAAGTGGAACTTGCTCTGTTTATTCTGAAGACATAAATTAATGTGTAAGTCAGACCATTGGATCCCACTTGAACTGTTGGAAGGTAATCAAGCAGAGACATATGTATCATGATATATTTTTAAAGTTTCATGTGATAATAAAGGGTATGAAATGTTCAAAGGAAATTTGTATTCACCTAACTTGATTAAAAGCCTTTTATTTAAATCACCAAGTAACTTGCAGTATGCCAGCGAAGAACTCAAAGTTTTTCTCCTTGATATTCATGATCACTTTTATATAATATTTGTGGACAACTATGTTCATACAGCAACATTAGAGGATCGTTTTAAAGTTGTCTTCTCTAGGCCAGACTACTACTTTTGCAGTAAGCATTATCTTGAAAATGTAATTTTGCAAGAGGCCATGGACGCTTCCGTTCAACTCCTAGGCCTTACCTATCCCATCGTCGCCTATCAGTGACGTAAAGCCACCATGAAATAAAATCCCACTGTCAGCAGGCTTATCTGGAAGGGTCTTTTCATATCGTAGGTAAAATTCTGTGAAGTATTACACATTGTACCACTGAGTGAAAATTTCACTGTAACGGGTCTAACCGAAAATTGAGTCAGATATGTTGATTCGGTGGGGGGCTAAATATGAAATATTTGGAACTTTTCTTGGGCTACAGTCTAACAGCCATCAGATTGCCGAATTTCAAGTTCCTACCTCATCTGGAAGGGGCTAACCCGAAATTTGAGTCCGATATTTTGATTCGGTGGGGGGGGGGAATATGAAAAAATTGACCTTTTGGAATTATTCCTTTGGTTACAGCCTAATAGGTATCAAATTGCCGGCTTAAAGGGTCTAACACGATCACTGTAACGGGTCTAACCGAAAATTGAGTCAGATATGTTGATTCGGTGGGGGGCTAAATATTAAATATTTGGAACTTTTCTTGGGCTACAGCCTAATAGCCATCAGATTGCCGAATTTCAAGTTCCTACCTCATCTGGAAGGGGCTAACCCGAAATTTGAGTCCGATATTTTGATTCGGTGGGGGGGGGGGCTAAATATGAAAAAATTGACCTTTTGGAATTATTCCTTGGGTTACAGCCTAATAGAAAGGGTCTAACACGAAATTTGAGTGCGATAATTTGATTGGGCAGAAAGGGGTAACACGAAATTTGAGTCCGATATTTTGATTCGGTGGGGGGGCTATTATCAAAAATTTGAACTTTTTTGGAATTTTGCCTTGGGTTACAGCATAATAGCTATCGGATTGCAGAATTTAAAGTTCCTAGCTCATCTGGAAAGGTCTAACCCACAATTTGAGAAAATGGTTGGGGGGGGGGCTAAATATGAAAATTTTGAACTTTTTGGAATTTTTCCTTGGGTTGCAGCCTAAAAGCTATCAGACTGCCGAATTTCAAGTTCCTAGCTCACTTGGAAGTGGGCAAACATTAATGTCAGTCAGTGAGTGAGTGAGTGAGTGAGTGAGTCAGTTAGCCATGTGGCTTTATATATATAGGATATATAAGATATATAAGATAAGATAGAGCCCGGCAATGTGCACGCTAAATAGTGCAGGCTTTCGTTTGGAAATTTATTGCGAGCGAACGGTGCGTCGTATCGAGGTACGGATTGCGGCGTTAGGCGACCCTTTTAGTGGTCTACATTACTGTCTTAGGCGCTTTCTCCTATCCCGCATATTTATGCCATAGAAAGAAGTGAACGTTTCGATCCATGTCAAATTTCGCCCACTTTTCACAAATTGAAAAATAATTTTGCCAACTTGGCAGACAGCTACAGTCTTGAAACTTTGCAGGCAGGATGACGATGAAACGACCTATAAGTTTGGTTATTTGAGGTTTTGCCGTATCTCAACGGGTTTCGCCATAAATTGCTTAAGAATCATAAATTAGGCCGAAATTTCAATAGTGTTTCCACATGTACCCTCCGTTTTCCCATACTTGCAAGGCAGCTAGAATAACGAAAGTCGGTCTACATATGGCCAATGACGTTGCCAAGGAGCGTCCTGAATTTCGTTCATCTATCCATCTTATGAGTGTGTGAATCAGTAAAATCATTTATGGAAATTTAACGAAAATGACCAAAACCGGGAAAATGAAGCTCAATCTAAGGTAGAAGGAGTCGAGATACGACAAAAAGTCATAGGACCAAAGTTGTAGATCTCTTCATTTTAGGGACGGAAAGTGCAGTCCGTTTATTGATAACAATTACCGTTTAGCCACAAGAGAGCTCGAAACGAAAGCCTGCACCGTCATTTAATTTGGCTTATAATTTCGAATTTTTTAGCGGATGAAATATTAAATATTTTAACTTTTTGCAATTTGTACGTCGGTTACAGGCTAGGAGCTAGAACTTTGCCAAATATTAATTTTGTAGGGCACTTCATCACGGGGTCCGCCATCTTGTTTGGGGGGAGGGGGGCAAAAATTAAAAATGTAAACTTTTGGAATTTTTCCGTTGATTACACGCTAATAGCTATCATGTTGAAAAATTCCAAGTTTCTAGCTCATCTGGAACGGAAGGGTCTAACCCGAAAATTGAGTCCGACGATTTGATTCGACGGGGGCTAAATACGATAAAATTGAACTTCTGGAATTTGTCCTTGGTTTACAGCCTAATAGCTATCAGAAAGGGTGTACGAAATTTGAGTCCGATAATTTGATTGGGCGGAAGGGTGTAGCGCGGAATTTGAGTCCGGTATTTTAATCCGGTGTGGGGGGCTAAATATGAAAAATTTGAACTTTTTGAAATATTTCCTTGGGTTATGGAATAGCAGTTATCAGATTTCCGCATTTTAAGTTCCTACCATATCTGGAAGGGTCTAACACGAAATTTCAGTCCGATATTTTGATGGGGCGGAAGGGGGGCTAAATATGAAAAATGTCAACGTTTTTTAATTTTTCCTTGGGTTACAGCCTAATAGCTATGAGACTGCCGAATTCCAAGTTTCCAGCTCATCTGGAACGGAAGAGTCTAACCCGAAATTTGAGTCCGACATCTTGATTCGACGGGGGGCTAAATACGGAAAATAGAACTTTTTGGAATTTTGCCTTGTGTTACATCCTAATAGCTATCAGATTTCCGAATTTCAATTTCTTAGCTCATCTGGAAGGGTCTAACACGAAATTTTAATCCGATATTGATGATGGGGCGGAAGGGGGGCTAATTTGGAAAAATTTCAATTTTTTGGAATTTTTCCTTGGGTTGCAGCCTAATAGCTATTTGATTACTGAATTCCAAGTTTCTAGCTCATCTGGAACGAAAGGGTCTAACCCGAAATTTGAGTCCGAAATTTTGATTCGGTGGGGGGCTAAATATAAGAAATTTGAACTGTTTGGAATTTTGCCTTGGGTTGCAGCCTAATAGCTATCCGACTGCCGAATTTCAAGTTCCTAGCTCATGTGGAAGGGTTTAACACTAAATTTTAGTCCGATAATTTGATTGGGCGGAAGGGGGGCTATATATACAAAATTTCAACTTTTTTGAATTTTTCCTTCGGTCGCAGCCTAAAAGCTATCAGACTGCCGAATTTCAAGTTCCTAGCTCACTTGGAAGTGGGCAAACATTAATGTCAGTCAGTGAGTGAGTGAGTCAGTCAGTCAGTCAGTTAGCCTTGTGGCTTTATATATATAGGATAAGATAGAGCCAGGCAATGTGCACGCTAAATAGTGCAGGCTTTCGTTTGGAAATTTATTGTGAGCAAACGGTGCGTCGTATCGAGGTACGGATTGCGGCGTTAGACGACCCGTTTAGTGGTCTACATTGCTGCCTTAGGCGCTTTCTCCTATCCCGCATATTTATGCCATAGAAAGAGGTGAACGTTTCGATCCATGTCAAATTTCGCCCACTTTTCACAAATTGAAAAATAATTTTGCCAACTTGGCAGACAGCTACAGTCTTGAAACTTTGCAGGCAGGTTGGCGATGAAACGACCTATAATTTTGCTTATTTGAGTTTTTGCCGTATCTCAACGGGTTTCGCCATAAATTGCTTAAGAATCATAAATTAGGCCGAAATTTCAATAGTGTTTCCACATGTACCCTCCGTTTTCCCATACTTGCAAGGCAGCTAGAATAACGAAAGTCGGTCTACATATGGCCAATGACGTTGCCAAGGAGCGTCCTGAATTTCGTTCATCTATCCATCTTATGAGTGTGTGAATCAGTAAGATCATTTAGTGAAATTTAACAAAAATGAACGATCCCGGGAATATGAAGCTCAATCTAAGGTAGAAGGAGTCGAGATACGACAAAAAGTCATAGGACCAAAGTTGTAGATCTCTTCATTTTAGGGTATGAAAGTGCAGTCCGTTTATTGATAACAATTACCGTTTAGCCACAAGAGAGCTCGAAACGAAAGCCTGCACCGTCATTTAATTTGGCTTAATATTTCGAATTTTTTAGTGGATGAAATATTAAATATTTTAACTTTTTACAATTTCTACGTCGGTTACAGGCTAGGAGCTAGAACTTTGCCAAATATTAATTTTGTGGGGCACTGCATCACGGTATCCGCCATTTTGTTTGGGGGGAGGGGGGCAAAAATTTAAAATTTAAAATTTTTGGAATTTTTCCGTGGGTTACACGCTAATAGCTATCACCTTGCCAAATTTCAAGTTTCTAGCGCATCTGGAACTGAAGGATCTAACCCGAAATTTGTTTATTCCGTGGGGGGCTACGTACACAAAAATTCGAACTTTTTGGAATTTTTCCTTGGGTTACAGCCTAATATCTATCAGGTTGCCGAATTTCAAGTTCCTAGCTCGTCTGGAAGGGTCTAACACGAAATTTCTTTGATTGGGCGGAAGGGGGGCTAAATATAAAAAAATTGTACTTTTTGCAATGTTTCCTTCGGTTGCACCCCAATAGCTACCAGACTGTAGAATTTCAAGTTCCTAGCTCACTTGGAAGTGGGCAAACATTAATGTCAGTCAGTGAGTCAGTCAGTGAGTCAGTCAATTAGCCTTGTGGCTTTATATATATAAGATAAGATAGAGCCAGGCAATGTGCACGCTAAATAGTGCAGGCTTTCGTTTGGAAATTTATTGTGAGCAAACGGTGCGTCGTATCGAGGTACGGATTGCGGCGTTAGACGACCCGTTTAGTGGTCTACATTGCTGCCTTAGGCGCTTTCTCCTATCCCGCATATTTATGCCGTAGAAAGAGGTGAACGTTTCGATCCATGTCAAATTTCGCCCACTTTTCACAAATTGAAAAATAATTTTGCCAACTTGGCAGACAGCTACAGTCTTGAAACTTTGCAGGCAGGTTGGCGATGAAACGACCTATAATTTTGCTTATTTGAGTTTTTGCCGTATCTCAACGGGTTTCGCCATAAATTGCTTAAGAATCATAAATTAGGCCGAAATTTCAATAGTGTTTTCACATGTACCCTCCGTTTTCCCATACTTGCAAGGCAGCTAGAATAACGAAAGTCGGTCTACATATGGCCAATGACGTTGCCAAGGAGCGTCCTGAATTTCGTTCATCTATCCATCTTATGAGTGTGTGAATCAGTAAAATCATTTAGTGAAATTTAACAAAAATGAACGATCCCGGGAATATGAAGCTCAATCTAAGGTAGAAGGAGTCGAGATACGACAAAAAGTCATAGGACCAAAGTTGTAGATCTCTTCATTTTAGGGGATGAAAGTGCAGTCCGTTTATTGATAACAATTACCGTTTAGCCACAAGAGAGCTCGAAACGAAAGCCTGCACCGTCATTTAATTTGGCTTAATATTTCGAATTTTTTAGTGGATGAAATATTAAATATTTTAACTTTTTACAATTTCTACGTCGGTTACAGGCTAGGAGCTAGAACTTTGCCAAATATTAATTTTGTGGGGCACTGCATCACGGTATCCGCCATTTTGTTTGGGGGGAGGGGGGCAAAAATTTAAAATTTAAAATTTTTGGAATTTTTCCGTGGGTTACACGCTAATAGCTATCACCTTGCCAAATTTCAAGTTTCTAGCGCATCTGGAACTGAAGGATCTAACCCGAAATTTGTTTATTCCGTGGGGGGCTACGTACACAAAAATTCGAACTTTTTGGAATTTTTCCTTGGGTTACAGCCTAATATCTATCAGGTTGCCGAATTTCAAGTTCCTAGCTCGTCTGGAAGGGTCTAACACGAAATTTCTTTGATTGGGCGGAAGGGGGGCTAAATATAAAAAAATTGTACTTTTTGCAATGTTTCCTTCGGTTGCACCCCAATAGCTACCAGACTGTAGAATTTCAAGTTCCTAGCTCACTTGGAAGTGGGCAAACATTAATGTCAGTCAGTCAGTCAGTCAGTCAGTGAGTCAGTTAGCCTTGTGGCTTTATATATATAAGATAAGATAGAGCCAGGCAATGTGCACGCTAAATAGTGCAGGCTTTCGTTTGGAAATTTATTGTGAGCAAACGGTGCGTCGTATCGAGGTACGGATTGCGGCGTTAGACGACCCGTTTAGTGGTCTACATTGCTGCCTTAGGCGCTTTCTCCTATCCCGCATATTTATGCCGTAGAAAGAGGTGAACGTTTCGATCCATGTCAAATTTCGCCCACTTTTCACAAATTGAAAAATAATTTTGCCAACTTGGCAGACAGCTACAGTCTTGAAACTTTGCAGGCAGGTTGGCGATGAAACGACCTATAATTTTGCTTATTTGAGTTTTTGCCGTATCTCAACGGGTTTCGCCATAAATTGCTTAAGAATCATAAATTAGGCCGAAATTTCAATAGTGTTTCCACATGTACCCTCCGTTTTCCCATACTTGCAAGGCAGCTAGAATAACGAAAGTCGGTCTACATATGGCCAATGACGTTGCCAAGGAGCGTCCTGAATTTCGTTCATCTATCCATCTTATGAGTGTGTGAATCAGTAAAATCATTTAGTGAAATTTAACAAAAATGAACGATCCCGGGAATATGAAGCTCAATCTAAGGTAGAAGGAGTCGAGATACGACAAAAAGTCATAGGACCAAAGTTGTAGATCTCTTCATTTTAGGGTATGAAAGTGCAGTCCGTTTATTGATAACAATTACCGTTTAGCCACAAGAGAGCTCGAAACGAAAGCCTGCACCGTCATTTAATTTGGCTTAATATTTCGAATTTTTTAGTGGATGAAATATTAAATATTTTAACTTTTTACAATTTCTACGTCGGTTACAGGCTAGGAGCTAGAACTTTGCCAAATATTAATTTTGTGGGGCACTGCATCACGGTATCCGCCATTTTGTTTGGGGGGAGGGGGGCAAAAATTTAAAATTTAAAATTTTTGGAATTTTTCCGTGGGTTACACGCTAATAGCTATCACCTTGCCAAATTTCAAGTTTCTAGCGCATCTGGAACTGAAGGATCTAACCCGAAATTTGTTTATTCCGTGGGGGGCTACGTACACAAAAATTCGAACTTTTTGGAATTTTTCCTTGGGTTACAGCCTAATATCTATCAGGTTGCCGAATTTCAAGTTCCTAGCTCGTCTGGAAGGGTCTAACACGAAATTTCTTTGATTGGGCGGAAGGGGGGCTAAATATAAAAAAATTGTACTTTTTGCAATTTTTCCTTCGGTTGCACCCCAATAGCTACCAGACTGTAGAATTTCAAGTTCCTAGCTCACTTGGAAGTGGGCAAACATTAATGTCAGTCAGTCAGTCAGTCAGTGAGTCAGTTAGCCTTGTGGCTTTATATATATAAGATAAGATAGAGCCAGGCAATGTGCACGCTAAATAGTGCAGGCTTTCGTTTGGAAATTTATTGTGAGCAAACGGTGCGTCGTATCGAGGTACGGATTGCGGCGTTAGACGACCCGTTTAGTGGTCTACATTGCTGCCTTAGGCGCTTTCTCCTATCCCGCATATTTATGCCGTAGAAAGAGGTGAACGTTTCGATCCATGTCAAATTTCGCCCACTTTTCACAAATTGAAAAATAATTTTGCCAACTTGGCAGACAGCTACAGTCTTGAAACTTTGCAGGCAGGTTGGCGATGAAACGACCTATAATTTTGCTTATTTGAGTTTTTGCCGTATCTCAACGGGTTTCGCCATAAATTGCTTAAGAATCATAAATTAGGCCGAAATTTCAATAGTGTTTCCACATGTACCCTCCGTTTTCCCATACTTGCAAGGCAGCTAGAATAACGAAAGTCGGTCTACATATGGCCAATGACGTTGCCAAGGAGCGTCCTGAATTTCGTTCATCTATCCATCTTATAAGTGTGTGAATCAGTAAAATCATTTAGTGAAATTTAACAAAAATGAACGATCCCGGGAATATGAAGCTCAATCTAAGGTAGAAGAAGTCGAGATACGACAAAAAGTCATAGGACCAAAGTTGTAGATCTCTTCATTTTAGGGGATGAAAGTGCAGTCCGTTTATTGATAACAATTACCGTTTAGCCACAAGAGAGCTCGAAACGAAAGCCTGCACCGTCATTTAATTTGGCTTAATATTTCGAATTTTTTAGTGGATGAAATATTAAATATTTTAACTTTTTACAATTTCTACGTCGGTTACAGGCTAGGAGCTAGAACTTTGCCAAATATTAATTTTGTGGGGCACTGCATCACGGTATCCGCCATTTTGTTTGGGGGGAGGGGGGCAAAAATTTAAAATTTAAAATTTTTGGAATTTTTCCGTGGGTTACACGCTAATAGCTATCACCTTGCCAAATTTCAAGTTTCTAGCGCATCTGGAACTGAAGGATCTAACCCGAAATTTGTTTATTCCGTGGGGGGCTACGTACACAAAAATTCGAACTTTTTGGAATTTTTCCTTGGGTTACAGCCTAATATCTATCAGGTTGCCGAATTTCAAGTTCCTAGCTCGTCTGGAAGGGTCTAACACGAAATTTCTTTGATTGGGCGGAAGGGGGGCTAAATATAAAAAAATTGTACTTTTTGCAATGTTTCCTTCGGTTGCACCCCAATAGCTACCAGACTGTAGAATTTCAAGTTCCTAGCTCACTTGGAAGTGGGCAAACATTAATGTCAGTCAGTGAGTCAGTCAGTGAGTCAGTCAATTAGCCTTGTGGCTTTATATATATAAGATAAGATAGAGCCAGGCAATGTGCACGCTAAATAGTGCAGGCTTTCGTTTGGAAATTTATTGTGAGCAAACGGTGCGTCGTATCGAGGTACGGATTGCGGCGTTAGACGACCCGTTTAGTGGTCTACATTGCTGCCTTAGGCGCTTTCTCCTATCCCGCATATTTATGCCGTAGAAAGAGGTGAACGTTTCGATCCATGTCAAATTTCGCCCACTTTTCACAAATTGAAAAATAATTTTGCCAACTTGGCAGACAGCTACAGTCTTGAAACTTTGCAGGCAGGTTGGCGATGAAACGACCTATAATTTTGCTTATTTGAGTTTTTGCCGTATCTCAACGGGTTTCGCCATAAATTGCTTAAGAATCATAAATTAGGCCGAAATTTCAATAGTGTTTTCACATGTACCCTCCGTTTTCCCATACTTGCAAGGCAGCTAGAATAACGAAAGTCGGTCTACATATGGCCAATGACGTTGCCAAGGAGCGTCCTGAATTTCGTTCATCTATCCATCTTATGAGTGTGTGAATCAGTAAAATCATTTAGTGAAATTTAACAAAAATGAACGATCCCGGGAATATGAAGCTCAATCTAAGGTAGAAGGAGTCGAGATACGACAAAAAGTCATAGGACCAAAGTTGTAGATCTCTTCATTTTAGGGGATGAAAGTGCAGTCCGTTTATTGATAACAATTACCGTTTAGCCACAAGAGAGCTCGAAACGAAAGCCTGCACCGTCATTTAATTTGGCTTAATATTTCGAATTTTTTAGTGGATGAAATATTAAATATTTTAACTTTTTACAATTTCTACGTCGGTTACAGGCTAGGAGCTAGAACTTTGCCAAATATTAATTTTGTGGGGCACTGCATCACGGTATCCGCCATTTTGTTTGGGGGGAGGGGGGCAAAAATTTAAAATTTAAAATTTTTGGAATTTTTCCGTGGGTTACACGCTAATAGCTATCACCTTGCCAAATTTCAAGTTTCTAGCGCATCTGGAACTGAAGGATCTAACCCGAAATTTGTTTATTCCGTGGGGGGCTACGTACACAAAAATTCGAACTTTTTGGAATTTTTCCTTGGGTTACAGCCTAATATCTATCAGGTTGCCGAATTTCAAGTTCCTAGCTCGTCTGGAAGGGTCTAACACGAAATTTCTTTGATTGGGCGGAAGGGGGGCTAAATATAAAAAAATTGTACTTTTTGCAATGTTTCCTTCGGTTGCACCCCAATAGCTACCAGACTGTAGAATTTCAAGTTCCTAGCTCACTTGGAAGTGGGCAAACATTAATGTCAGTCAGTCAGTCAGTCAGTCAGTGAGTCAGTTAGCCTTGTGGCTTTATATATATAAGATAAGATAGAGCCAGGCAATGTGCACGCTAAATAGTGCAGGCTTTCGTTTGGAAATTTATTGTGAGCAAACGGTGCGTCGTATCGAGGTACGGATTGCGGCGTTAGACGACCCGTTTAGTGGTCTACATTGCTGCCTTAGGCGCTTTCTCCTATCCCGCATATTTATGCCGTAGAAAGAGGTGAACGTTTCGATCCATGTCAAATTTCGCCCACTTTTCACAAATTGAAAAATAATTTTGCCAACTTGGCAGACAGCTACAGTCTTGAAACTTTGCAGGCAGGTTGGCGATGAAACGACCTATAATTTTGCTTATTTGAGTTTTTGCCGTATCTCAACGGGTTTCGCCATAAATTGCTTAAGAATCATAAATTAGGCCGAAATTTCAATAGTGTTTCCACATGTACCCTCCGTTTTCCCATACTTGCAAGGCAGCTAGAATAACGAAAGTCGGTCTACATATGGCCAATGACGTTGCCAAGGAGCGTCCTGAATTTCGTTCATCTATCCATCTTATGAGTGTGTGAATCAGTAAAATCATTTAGTGAAATTTAACAAAAATGAACGATCCCGGGAATATGAAGCTCAATCTAAGGTAGAAGGAGTCGAGATACGACAAAAAGTCATAGGACCAAAGTTGTAGATCTCTTCATTTTAGGGTATGAAAGTGCAGTCCGTTTATTGATAACAATTACCGTTTAGCCACAAGAGAGCTCGAAACGAAAGCCTGCACCGTCATTTAATTTGGCTTAATATTTCGAATTTTTTAGTGGATGAAATATTAAATATTTTAACTTTTTACAATTTCTACGTCGGTTACAGGCTAGGAGCTAGAACTTTGCCAAATATTAATTTTGTGGGGCACTGCATCACGGTATCCGCCATTTTGTTTGGGGGGAGGGGGGCAAAAATTTAAAATTTAAAATTTTTGGAATTTTTCCGTGGGTTACACGCTAATAGCTATCACCTTGCCAAATTTCAAGTTTCTAGCGCATCTGGAACTGAAGGATCTAACCCGAAATTTGTTTATTCCGTGGGGGGCTACGTACACAAAAATTCGAACTTTTTGGAATTTTTCCTTGGGTTACAGCCTAATATCTATCAGGTTGCCGAATTTCAAGTTCCTAGCTCGTCTGGAAGGGTCTAACACGAAATTTCTTTGATTGGGCGGAAGGGGGGCTAAATATAAAAAAATTGTACTTTTTGCAATGTTTCCTTCGGTTGCACCCCAATAGCTACCAGACTGTAGAATTTCAAGTTCCTAGCTCACTTGGAAGTGGGCAAACATTAATGTCAGTCAGTCAGTCAGTCAGTCAGTGAGTCAGTTAGCCTTGTGGCTTTATATATATAAGATAAGATAGAGCCAGGCAATGTGCACGCTAAATAGTGCAGGCTTTCGTTTGGAAATTTATTGTGAGCAAACGGTGCGTCGTATCGAGGTACGGATTGCGGCGTTAGACGACCCGTTTAGTGGTCTACATTGCTGCCTTAGGCGCTTTCTCCTATCCCGCATATTTATGCCGTAGAAAGAGGTGAACGTTTCGATCCATGTCAAATTTCGCCCACTTTTCACAAATTGAAAAATAATTTTGCCAACTTGGCAGACAGCTACAGTCTTGAAACTTTGCAGGCAGGTTGGCGATGAAACGACCTATAATTTTGCTTATTTGAGTTTTTGCCGTATCTCAACGGGTTTCGCCATAAATTGCTTAAGAATCATAAATTAGGCCGAAATTTCAATAGTGTTTCCACATGTACCCTCCGTTTTCCCATACTTGCAAGGCAGCTAGAATAACGAAAGTCGGTCTACATATGGCCAATGACGTTGCCAAGGAGCGTCCTGAATTTCGTTCATCTATCCATCTTATGAGTGTGTGAATCAGTAAAATCATTTAGTGAAATTTAACAAAAATGAACGATCCCGGGAATATGAAGCTCAATCTAAGGTAGAAGGAGTCGAGATACGACAAAAAGTCATAGGACCAAAGTTGTAGATCTCTTCATTTTAGGGTATGAAAGTGCAGTCCGTTTATTGATAACAATTACCGTTTAGCCACAAGAGAGCTCGAAACGAAAGCCTGCACCGTCATTTAATTTGGCTTAATATTTCGAATTTTTTAGTGGATGAAATATTAAATATTTTAACTTTTTACAATTTCTACGTCGGTTACAGGCTAGGAGCTAGAACTTTGCCAAATATTAATTTTGTGGGGCACTGCATCACGGTATCCGCCATTTTGTTTGGGGGGAGGGGGGCAAAAATTTAAAATTTAAAATTTTTGGAATTTTTCCGTGGGTTACACGCTAATAGCTATCACCTTGCCAAATTTCAAGTTTCTAGCGCATCTGGAACTGAAGGATCTAACCCGAAATTTGTTTATTCCGTGGGGGGCTACGTACACAAAAATTCGAACTTTTTGGAATTTTTCCTTGGGTTACAGCCTAATATCTATCAGGTTGCCGAATTTCAAGTTCCTAGCTCGTCTGGAAGGGTCTAACACGAAATTTCTTTGATTGGGCGGAAGGGGGGCTAAATATAAAAAAATTGTACTTTTTGCAATGTTTCCTTCGGTTGCACCCCAATAGCTACCAGACTGTAGAATTTCAAGTTCCTAGCTCACTTGGAAGTGGGCAAACATTAATGTCAGTCAGTCAGTCAGTCAGTCAGTGAGTCAGTTAGCCTTGTGGCTTTATATATATAAGATAAGATAGAGCCAGGCAATGTGCACGCTAAATAGTGCAGGCTTTCGTTTGGAAATTTATTGTGAGCAAACGGTGCGTCGTATCGAGGTACGGATTGCGGCGTTAGACGACCCGTTTAGTGGTCTACATTGCTGCCTTAGGCGCTTTCTCCTATCCCGCATATTTATGCCGTAGAAAGAGGTGAACGTTTCGATCCATGTCAAATTTCGCCCACTTTTCACAAATTGAAAAATAATTTTGCCAACTTGGCAGACAGCTACAGTCTTGAAACTTTGCAGGCAGGTTGGCGATGAAACGACCTATAATTTTGCTTATTTGAGTTTTTGCCGTATCTCAACGGGTTTCGCCATAAATTGCTTAAGAATCATAAATTAGGCCGAAATTTCAATAGTGTTTCCACATGTACCCTCCGTTTTCCCATACTTGCAAGGCAGCTAGAATAACGAAAGTCGGTCTACATATGGCCAATGACGTTGCCAAGGAGCGTCCTGAATTTCGTTCATCTATCCATCTTATGAGTGTGTGAATCAGTAAAATCATTTAGTGAAATTTAACAAAAATGAACGATCCCGGGAATATGAAGCTCAATCTAAGGTAGAAGGAGTCGAGATACGACAAAAAGTCATAGGACCAAAGTTGTAGATCTCTTCATTTTAGGGTATGAAAGTGCAGTCCGTTTATTGATAACAATTACCGTTTAGCCACAAGAGAGCTCGAAACGAAAGCCTGCACCGTCATTTAATTTGGCTTAATATTTCGAATTTTTTAGTGGATGAAATATTAAATATTTTAACTTTTTACAATTTCTACGTCGGTTACAGGCTAGGAGCTAGAACTTTGCCAAATATTAATTTTGTGGGGCACTGCATCACGGTATCCGCCATTTTGTTTGGGGGGAGGGGGGCAAAAATTTAAAATTTAAAATTTTTGGAATTTTTCCGTGGGTTACACGCTAATAGCTATCACCTTGCCAAATTTCAAGTTTCTAGCGCATCTGGAACTGAAGGATCTAACCCGAAATTTGTTTATTCCGTGGGGGGCTACGTACACAAAAATTCGAACTTTTTGGAATTTTTCCTTGGGTTACAGCCTAATATCTATCAGGTTGCCGAATTTCAAGTTCCTAGCTCGTCTGGAAGGGTCTAACACGAAATTTCTTTGATTGGGCGGAAGGGGGGCTAAATATAAAAAAATTGTACTTTTTGCAATTTTTCCTTCGGTTGCACCCCAATAGCTACCAGACTGTAGAATTTCAAGTTCCTAGCTCACTTGGAAGTGGGCAAACATTAATGTCAGTCAGTCAGTCAGTCAGTGAGTCAGTTAGCCTTGTGGCTTTATATATATAAGATAAGATAGAGCCAGGCAATGTGCACGCTAAATAGTGCAGGCTTTCGTTTGGAAATTTATTGTGAGCAAACGGTGCGTCGTATCGAGGTACGGATTGCGGCGTTAGACGACCCGTTTAGTGGTCTACATTGCTGCCTTAGGCGCTTTCTCCTATCCCGCATATTTATGCCGTAGAAAGAGGTGAACGTTTCGATCCATGTCAAATTTCGCCCACTTTTCACAAATTGAAAAATAATTTTGCCAACTTGGCAGACAGCTACAGTCTTGAAACTTTGCAGGCAGGTTGGCGATGAAACGACCTATAATTTTGCTTATTTGAGTTTTTGCCGTATCTCAACGGGTTTCGCCATAAATTGCTTAAGAATCATAAATTAGGCCGAAATTTCAATAGTGTTTCCACATGTACCCTCCGTTTTCCCATACTTGCAAGGCAGCTAGAATAACGAAAGTCGGTCTACATATGGCCAATGACGTTGCCAAGGAGCGTCCTGAATTTCGTTCATCTATCCATCTTATAAGTGTGTGAATCAGTAAAATCATTTAGTGAAATTTAACAAAAATGAACGATCCCGGGAATATGAAGCTCAATCTAAGGTAGAAGAAGTCGAGATACGACAAAAAGTTGTAGATCTCTTCATTTTAGGGGATGAAAGTGCAGTCCGTTTATTGATAACAATTACCGTTTAGCCACAAGAGAGCTCGAAACGAAAGCCTGCACCGTCATTTAATTTGGCTTAATATTTCGAATTTTTTAGTGGATGAAATATTAAATATTTTAACTTTTTACAATTTCTACGTCGGTTACAGGCTAGGAGCTAGAACTTTGCCAAATATTAATTTTGTGGGGCACTGCATCACGGTATCCGCCATTTTGTTTGGGGGGAGGGGGGCAAAAATTTAAAATTTAAAATTTTTGGAATTTTTCCGTGGGTTACACGCTAATAGCTATCACCTTGCCAAATTTCAAGTTTCTAGCGCATCTGGAACTGAAGGATCTAACCCGAAATTTGTTTATTCCGTGGGGGGCTACGTACACAAAAATTCGAACTTTTTGGAATTTTTCCTTGGGTTACAGCCTAATATCTATCAGGTTGCCGAATTTCAAGTTCCTAGCTCGTCTGGAAGGGTCTAACACGAAATTTCTTTGATTGGGCGGAAGGGGGGCTAAATATAAAAAAATTGTACTTTTTGCAATGTTTCCTTCGGTTGCACCCCAATAGCTACCAGACTGTAGAATTTCAAGTTCCTAGCTCACTTGGAAGTGGGCAAACATTAATGTCAGTCAGTGAGTCAGTCAGTGAGTCAGTCAATTAGCCTTGTGGCTTTATATATATAAGATAAGATAGAGCCAGGCAATGTGCACGCTAAATAGTGCAGGCTTTCGTTTGGAAATTTATTGTGAGCAAACGGTGCGTCGTATCGAGGTACGGATTGCGGCGTTAGACGACCCGTTTAGTGGTCTACATTGCTGCCTTAGGCGCTTTCTCCTATCCCGCATATTTATGCCGTAGAAAGAGGTGAACGTTTCGATCCATGTCAAATTTCGCCCACTTTTCACAAATTGAAAAATAATTTTGCCAACTTGGCAGACAGCTACAGTCTTGAAACTTTGCAGGCAGGTTGGCGATGAAACGACCTATAATTTTGCTTATTTGAGTTTTTGCCGTATCTCAACGGGTTTCGCCATAAATTGCTTAAGAATCATAAATTAGGCCGAAATTTCAATAGTGTTTTCACATGTACCCTCCGTTTTCCCATACTTGCAAGGCAGCTAGAATAACGAAAGTCGGTCTACATATGGCCAATGACGTTGCCAAGGAGCGTCCTGAATTTCGTTCATCTATCCATCTTATGAGTGTGTGAATCAGTAAAATCATTTAGTGAAATTTAACAAAAATGAACGATCCCGGGAATATGAAGCTCAATCTAAGGTAGAAGGAGTCGAGATACGACAAAAAGTCATAGGACCAAAGTTGTAGATCTCTTCATTTTAGGGGATGAAAGTGCAGTCCGTTTATTGATAACAATTACCGTTTAGCCACAAGAGAGCTCGAAACGAAAGCCTGCACCGTCATTTAATTTGGCTTAATATTTCGAATTTTTTAGTGGATGAAATATTAAATATTTTAACTTTTTACAATTTCTACGTCGGTTACAGGCTAGGAGCTAGAACTTTGCCAAATATTAATTTTGTGGGGCACTGCATCACGGTATCCGCCATTTTGTTTGGGGGGAGGGGGGCAAAAATTTAAAATTTAAAATTTTTGGAATTTTTCCGTGGGTTACACGCTAATAGCTATCACCTTGCCAAATTTCAAGTTTCTAGCGCATCTGGAACTGAAGGATCTAACCCGAAATTTGTTTATTCCGTGGGGGGCTACGTACACAAAAATTCGAACTTTTTGGAATTTTTCCTTGGGTTACAGCCTAATATCTATCAGGTTGCCGAATTTCAAGTTCCTAGCTCGTCTGGAAGGGTCTAACACGAAATTTCTTTGATTGGGCGGAAGGGGGGCTAAATATAAAAAAATTGTACTTTTTGCAATGTTTCCTTCGGTTGCACCCCAATAGCTACCAGACTGTAGAATTTCAAGTTCCTAGCTCACTTGGAAGTGGGCAAACATTAATGTCAGTCAGTCAGTCAGTCAGTCAGTGAGTCAGTTAGCCTTGTGGCTTTATATATATAAGATAAGATAGAGCCAGGCAATGTGCACGCTAAATAGTGCAGGCTTTCGTTTGGAAATTTATTGTGAGCAAACGGTGCGTCGTATCGAGGTACGGATTGCGGCGTTAGACGACCCGTTTAGTGGTCTACATTGCTGCCTTAGGCGCTTTCTCCTATCCCGCATATTTATGCCGTAGAAAGAGGTGAACGTTTCGATCCATGTCAAATTTCGCCCACTTTTCACAAATTGAAAAATAATTTTGCCAACTTGGCAGACAGCTACAGTCTTGAAACTTTGCAGGCAGGTTGGCGATGAAACGACCTATAATTTTGCTTATTTGAGTTTTTGCCGTATCTCAACGGGTTTCGCCATAAATTGCTTAAGAATCATAAATTAGGCCGAAATTTCAATAGTGTTTCCACATGTACCCTCCGTTTTCCCATACTTGCAAGGCAGCTAGAATAACGAAAGTCGGTCTACATATGGCCAATGACGTTGCCAAGGAGCGTCCTGAATTTCGTTCATCTATCCATCTTATGAGTGTGTGAATCAGTAAAATCATTTAGTGAAATTTAACAAAAATGAACGATCCCGGGAATATGAAGCTCAATCTAAGGTAGAAGGAGTCGAGATACGACAAAAAGTCATAGGACCAAAGTTGTAGATCTCTTCATTTTAGGGTATGAAAGTGCAGTCCGTTTATTGATAACAATTACCGTTTAGCCACAAGAGAGCTCGAAACGAAAGCCTGCACCGTCATTTAATTTGGCTTAATATTTCGAATTTTTTAGTGGATGAAATATTAAATATTTTAACTTTTTACAATTTCTACGTCGGTTACAGGCTAGGAGCTAGAACTTTGCCAAATATTAATTTTGTGGGGCACTGCATCACGGTATCCGCCATTTTGTTTGGGGGGAGGGGGGCAAAAATTTAAAATTTAAAATTTTTGGAATTTTTCCGTGGGTTACACGCTAATAGCTATCACCTTGCCAAATTTCAAGTTTCTAGCGCATCTGGAACTGAAGGATCTAACCCGAAATTTGTTTATTCCGTGGGGGGCTACGTACACAAAAATTCGAACTTTTTGGAATTTTTCCTTGGGTTACAGCCTAATATCTATCAGGTTGCCGAATTTCAAGTTCCTAGCTCGTCTGGAAGGGTCTAACACGAAATTTCTTTGATTGGGCGGAAGGGGGGCTAAATATAAAAAAATTGTACTTTTTGCAATTTTTCCTTCGGTTGCACCCCAATAGCTACCAGACTGTAGAATTTCAAGTTCCTAGCTCACTTGGAAGTGGGCAAACATTAATGTCAGTCAGTCAGTCAGTCAGTGAGTCAGTTAGCCTTGTGGCTTTATATATATAAGATAAGATAGAGCCAGGCAATGTGCACGCTAAATAGTGCAGGCTTTCGTTTGGAAATTTATTGTGAGCAAACGGTGCGTCGTATCGAGGTACGGATTGCGGCGTTAGACGACCCGTTTAGTGGTCTACATTGCTGCCTTAGGCGCTTTCTCCTATCCCGCATATTTATGCCGTAGAAAGAGGTGAACGTTTCGATCCATGTCAAATTTCGCCCACTTTTCACAAATTGAAAAATAATTTTGCCAACTTGGCAGACAGCTACAGTCTTGAAACTTTGCAGGCAGGTTGGCGATGAAACGACCTATAATTTTGCTTATTTGAGTTTTTGCCGTATCTCAACGGGTTTCGCCATAAATTGCTTAAGAATCATAAATTAGGCCGAAATTTCAATAGTGTTTCCACATGTACCCTCCGTTTTCCCATACTTGCAAGGCAGCTAGAATAACGAAAGTCGGTCTACATATGGCCAATGACGTTGCCAAGGAGCGTCCTGAATTTCGTTCATCTATCCATCTTATGAGTGTGTGAATCAGTAAAATCATTTAGTGAAATTTAACAAAAATGAACGATCCCGGGAATATGAAGCTCAATCTAAGGTAGAAGAAGTCGAGATACGACAAAAAGTCATAGGACCAAAGTTGTAGATCTCTTCATTTTAGGGGATGAAAGTGCAGTCCGTTTATTGATAACAATTACCGTTTAGCCACAAGAGAGCTCGAAACGAAAGCCTGCACCGTCATTTAATTTGGCTTAATATTTCGAATTTTTTAGTGGATGAAATATTAAATATTTTAACTTTTTACAATTTCTACGTCGGTTACAGGCTAGGAGCTAGAACTTTGCCAAATATTAATTTTGTGGGGCACTGCATCACGGTATCCGCCATTTTGTTTGGGGGGAGGGGGGCAAAAATTTAAAATTTAAAATTTTTGGAATATTTCCGTGGGTTACACGCTAATAGCTATCACCTTGCCAAATTTCAAGTTTCTAGCGCATCTGGAACTGAAGGATCTAACCCGAAATTTGTTTATTCCGTGGGGGGCTACGTACACAAAAATTCGAACTTTTTGGAATTTTTCCTTGGGTTACAGCCTAATATCTATCAGGTTGCTGAATTTCAAGTTCCTAGCTCGTCTGGAAGGGTCTAACACGAAATTTCTTTGATTGGGCGGAAGGGGGGCTAAATATAAAAAAATTGTACTTTTTGCAATGTTTCCTTCGGTTGCACCCCAATAGCTACCAGACTGTAGAATTTCAAGTTCCTAGCTCACTTGGAAGTGGGCAAACATTAATGTCAGTCAGTGAGTCAGTCAGTGAGTCAGTCAATTAGCCTTGTGGCTTTATATATATAAGACTCGCTATCGCTCGTTGGGGGCTGCGCCCCCAAACCCCCCATTCCTCTACATTACAAGTGGTTACATGGAAAATTACTGTGACGAACCGGAACTTCGTGGATTGCGCCACCAGACTGCCCATATATTCGCGTACATGTTTGGTCCTCTAATATTTTTTCGTACCGTGAATCCACGTTTTATAGAAAAGATAGCGTTAAACGTTTCAATTACGTACGATTCTCACAAGATAAGAAATTATTTTCCTAATGTAACGGGGAGGTGTAGTCTTGAAACTTGATAGGTTTATCGTGGTTGAAACGCTCTATATTTCCGTTATTTGATGTTTTGTCGTATCTGCAAAATTTTCACCGTAGATTGGTTTAGAACCTTGGATTAGGAGTACAGTGTTTCCCTTTTACTTTCGTGTTTCCATTTTTACAGGTTGCTAGAATAATATATTTTGCTCACGTGTGACACACGAACTTTCCTGTGAGCCTGCTAAATTTCATGATTCTATCTTTCTTATAAGCGTGTAACACAATAAAATAAATTGCGCAAAATGTAAAAATTTGACGTTAAATCTGAAAAATGCAGCTCTATCTAAGGCATAAGGGAGCAAGATACGACTAAAATTCCCGGGTCAGAAGTTGTAGATTTCTTCATGATCGGATCCGAACGTCTTGTCCAGGAGCGTCCTGAATTTCGTTCATCTATCCATCTTATGAGTGTGTGAATCAGTAAAATCATTTATGGAAATTTAACAAAAATGACCGATACCGGGAAAATGAAGCTCAATCTAAGGTAGAAGGGGTCGAGATACGACAAAAAGTCATAGGACCAAAGTTGTAGATCTCTTCATTTTAGGGATGAAAGTGCAATCCGTTCATTGATAGCAATTACCGTTCGGCCACAAAATAGCTCGAAACGAAAGTCTGCACCGTCCTATATATTGAATCGGTGGGAGGGGGTTAATTATTAAAAATTTTAGCTTTTCGGATTTTTTCCAGGGGTTACAGCCTAATAACTATCAGATTGCTGAATTTCAAGTTCCTACCTCGTCTGGAACTGAAGGGTCTGACCCGAAATTTGAGTCCGATATTTTGATTCCGTGGGGGGGCTAAATACAAAAAAATTTAACTGTTTGGAATTTTTCCTTGGTTTACAGCCTCATATACATCAGGTTGCCGAATTTCAAGTTCCTAGCTCATCTGGAAGGGTCTAACACGAAATTTCTTTGATTGGGCGGAAGGGGGGCTAAATATTAAAAAATTCAACTTTTTGGAATTTTTCCTTTGGATGCAGCCTAATAGCCATCAGACTGCCGAATTTCAAGTTCCTACCTCACTTGGAAGTGGGCAAACATTAATGTCAGTCAGTGAGTGAGTGAGTCAGTCAGTCAGTTAGCCTTGTGGCTTTATATATATAGGATAAGATAGAGCCAGGCAATGTGCACGCTAAATAGTGCAGGCTTTCGTTTGGAAATTTATTGCGAGCAAACGGTGCGTCATATCGAGGTACGGATTGCGGCGTTAGGCGACTCTTTTAGTGGTCTACATTACTGTCTTAGGCGCTTTCTCCTATCCCGCATATTTATGCCATAGAAAGAGGTGAACGTTTCGATCCATGTCAAATTTCGCCCACTTGTCACAAATTGAAAAATAAATTTGCCAACTTGGCAGACAGCTACAGTGTTGAAACTTTGCAGGCACGTTGACGATGAAACGGCCTATAATTTCGGTTATTTGAGGTTTTACCGTATCTCAACGGGTTTCGCCATAAATTGCTTAAGAATCATCAATTAGGCCGAAATTTCAGTAGTGTTTCCACATGTACCCTCCGTTTTCCCATACTTGCAAGGCAGCTAGAATAACGAAAGTCGGTCTACATATGGCCAATGCCGTTGCCAAGGAGCGTGCTGAATTTCGTTCATCTATCTATCATATGAGTGTGTGAATCAGAAAATAATTTATGGAAATTTAACAAAATTTTGCGAAACCGGGAAAATGAAGCTCAATCTAAGGTAGAAGGGGTCGAGATACGACAAAAAGTCATAAGACCAAAGTTGTAGATCGCTTAATTTTAGGAGTCGAAAGTGCAATCCGTTCATTGATAGCAATTACCGTTCGGCCACAAGAGAGCTCGAAACGAAAGCCTGCACCGTCCTATATATTGATTCGCTGGGAGGGGGTTAATTGTTAAAAATTTTAGCTTTTCGGATTTTTTCCAGGGGTTACAGCCTAATAACTATCAGATTGCTGAATTTCAAGTTCCTAGCTCATCTGGAAGGATATACCCCGAAATTTTAGTCCGATACTTTGATTGGGTGGAGTTGGGCTAAATAGGAAAAGATTCAGCTTTTTGCATTTTTTCCTGGTGTTACAGCCGAATAGCTATCAGATTACCGAATTTCAAGTTCCTAGCTCGTCTGGAACTGAAGGGTCTGACCCGAAATTTGAGTCCGATATTTTGATTCCGTGGGGGGGGGGGCTAAATACAAAAAAATTTAACTGTTTGGAATTTTTCCTTGGTTTACAGCCTCATATACATCAGGTTGCCGAATTTCAAGTTCCTAGCTCATCTGGAAGGGTCTAACACGAAATTTCTTTGATTGGGCGGAAGGGGGGCTAAATATTAAAAAATTCAACTTTTTGGAATTTTTCCTTTGGTTGCAGCCTAATAGCTATCAGACTGCCGAATTTCAAGTTCCTACCTCACTTGGAAGTGGGCAAACATTAATGTCAGTGAGTGAGTGAGTGAGTTAGCCTTGTGGCTTTATATATATAGGATAAGATAGTCAAGCAATGTGCACGCTGAATAGTGCAGGCTTTCGTTTGGAAATTTATTGCGAGCAAACGGTGCATCGTATCGCGGTACGGTTTGCGGCGTTAGGCGACCCTTTTAGTGGTCTACATTACTGTCTTTGGCGCTTTCTCCTACCCCGCATATTTATGCCATACAGGAGGTGAACGTTTCGATCCATGTCAAATTTCGCCCACTTTTCACAAATTGAAAAATAATTTTTCCAACTTGGCAGACAGCTACAGTCTTGAAACTTTGCAGGCACGTTGACGATGAAACGGCCTATAATTTCGGTTATTTGAGGTTTTACCGTATCTCAACGGGTTTCGCCATAAATTGCTTAAGAATCATCAATTAGGCCGAAATTTCAGTAGTGTTTCCACATGTACCCTCCGTTTTCCCATACTTGCAAGGCAGCTAGAATAACGAAAGTCGGTCTACATATGGCCAATGCCGTTGCCAAGGAGCGTGCTGAATTTCGTTCATCTATCTATCATATGAGTGTGTGAATCAGAAAATAATTTATGGAAATTTAACAAAATTTTGCGAAACCGGGAAAATGAAGCTCAATCTAAGGTAGAAGGGGTCGAGATACGACAAAAAATCATAAGACCAAAGTTGTAGATCGCTTAATGTTAGGAGTCGAAAGTGCAATCCGTTCATTGATAGCAATTACCGTTCGGCCACAAGAGAGCTCGAAACGAAAGCCTGCACCGTCCTATATATTGATTCGGTGGGAGGGGGTTAATTGTTAAAAATTTTAGCTTTTCGGATTTTTTCCAGGGGTTACAGCCTAATAACTATCAGATTGCTGAATTTCAAGTTCCTAGCTCATCTGGAAGGATATACCCCGAAATTTTAGTCCGATACTTTGATTGGGTGGAGTTGGGCTAAATAGGAAAAGATTCAGCTTTTTGCATTTTTTCCTGGTGTTACAGCCGAATAGCTATCAGATTACCGAATTTCAAGTTCCTAGCTCGTCTGGAACTGAAGGGTCTGACCCGAAATTTGAGTCCGATATTTTGATTCCGTGGGGGGGGGGCTAAATACAAAAAAATTTAACTGTTTGGAATTTTTCCTTGGTTTACAGCCTCATATACATCAGGTTGCCGAATTTCAAGTTCCTAGCTCATCTGGAAGGGTCTAACACGAAATTTCTTTGATTGGGCGGAAGGGGGGCTAAATATTAAAAAATTCAACTTTTTGGAATTTTTCCTTTGGTTGCAGCCTAATAGCTATCAGACTGCCGAATTTCAAGTTCCTACCTCACTTGGAAGTGGGCAAACATTAATGTCAGTGAGTGAGTGAGTGAGTTAGCCTTGTGGCTTTATATATATAGGATAAGATAGTCAAGCAATGTGCACGCTGAATAGTGCAGGCTTTCGTTTGGAAATTTATTGCGAGCAAACGGTGCATCGTATCGCGGTACGGTTTGCGGCGTTAGGCGACCCTTTTAGTGGTCTACATTACTGTCTTTGGCGCTTTCTCCTACCCCGCATATTTATGCCATACAGGAGGTGAACGTTTCGATCCATGTCAAATTTCGCCCACTTTTCACAAATTGAAAAATAATTTTTCCAACTTGGCAGACAGCTACAGTCTTGAAACTTTGCAGGCACGTTGACGATGAAACGGCCTATAATTTCGGTTATTTGAGGTTTTACCGTATCTCAACGGGTTTCGCCATAAATTGCTTAAGAATCATCAATTAGGCCGAAATTTCAGTAGTGTTTCCACATGTACCCTCCGTTTTCCCATACTTGCAAGGCAGCTAGAATAACGAAAGTCGGTCTACATATGGCCAATGCCGTTGCCAAGGAGCGTGCTGAATTTCGTTCATCTATCTATCATATGAGTGTGTGAATCAGAAAATAATTTATGGAAATTTAACAAAATTTTGCGAAACCGGGAAAATGAAGCTCAATCTAAGGTAGAAGGGGTCGAGATACGACAAAAAATCATAAGACCAAAGTTGTAGATCGCTTAATTTTAGGAGTCGAAAGTGCAATCCGTTCATTGATAGCAATTACCGTTCGGCCACAAGAGAGCTCGAAACGAAAGCCTGCACCGTCCTATATATTGATTCGGTGGGAGGGGGTTAATTGTTAAAAATTTTAGCTTTTCGGATTTTTTCCAGGGGTTACAGCCTAATAACTATCAGATTGCTGAATTTCAAGTTCCTAGCTCATCTGGAAGGATATACCCCGAAATTTTAGTCCGATACTTTGATTGGGTGGAGTTGGGCTAAATAGGAAAAGATTCAGCTTTTTGCATTTTTTCCTGGTGTTACAGCCGAATAGCTATCAGATTACCGAATTTCAAGTTCCTAGCTCGTCTGGAACTGAAGGGTCTGACCCGAAATTTGAGTCCGATATTTTGATTCCGTGGGGGGGGGGCTAAATACAAAAAAATTTAACTGTTTGGAATTTTTCCTTGGTTTACAGCCTCATATACATCAGGTTGCCGAATTTCAAGTTCCTAGCTCATCTGGAAGGGTCTAACACGAAATTTCTTTGATTGGGCGGAAGGGGGGCTAAATATTAAAAAATTCAACTTTTTGGAATTTTTCCTTTGGTTGCAGCCTAATAGCTATCAGACTGCCGAATTTCAAGTTCCTACCTCACTTGGAAGTGGGCAAACATTAATGTCAGTGAGTGAGTGAGTGAGTTAGCCTTGTGGCTTTATATATATAGGATAAGATAGAGCCAGGCAATGTGCACGCTAAATAGTGCAGGCTTTCGTTTGGAAATTTATTGTGAGCAAACGGTGCGTCGTATCGAGGTACGGATTGCGGCGTTAGACGACCCGTTTAGTGGTCTACGTTACTGCCTTAGGCGCTTTCTCCTATCCCGCATATTTATGCCATAGAAAGAGGTGAACGTTTCGATCCATGTCAAATTTCGCCCACTTTTCACAAATTGAAAAATAATTTTGCCAACTTGGCAGACAGCTACAGTCTTGAAACTTTGCAGACAGGTTGGCGATGAAACGGCCTATAATTTTGCTTATTTGAGGTTTTGCCGTATCTCAACGGGTTTCGCCATAAATTGCTCAAGAATCATAAATTAGGCCGAAATTTCAATAGTGTTTCCACATGTACCCTCCGTTTTCCCATACTTGCAAGGCAGCTAGAATAACGAAAGTCGGTCTACATATGGCCAATGACGTTGCCAAGGAGCGTCCTGAATTTCGTTCATCTATCCATCTTATGAGTGTGTGAATCAGTAAAATCATTTATGGAAATTTAACAATAATGACCGATACCGGGAAAATGAAGCTCAATCTAAGGTAGAAGGAGTCGAGATACGACAAAAAGTCATAGGACCAAAGTTGTAGATCTCTTCATTTTAGAGGACGAAAGTGCAGTCCGTTTATTGATAACAATTACCGTTTAGCCACAAGAGAGCTCGAAGCGAAAGCCTGCACCGTCATTAAATTTGGCTTAATATTTCGAATTTTTTAGTGGATGAAATATTAAATATATTAACTTTTTGCAATTTCTACGTCGGTTACAGGCTAGGAGCTAGAACTTTGCCAAATATTAATTTTGTAGGGCACTGCATCACGGTATCCGCCATTTTGTTTGGGGGGAGGGGGGCAAAAATTTAAAATTTAAAATTTTTGGAATTTTTCCGTGGGTTACACGCTAATAGATATCACCTTGCCAAATTTCAAGTTTCTAGCGCATCTGGAACTGAAGGATCTAACCCGAAAGTTTTTTATTCCGTGGGGGGCTACGTACACAAAAATTTGAACTTTTTGGAATTTTTCCTTGGGTTACAGCCTAATATCTATCAGGTTGCCGAATTTCAAGTTCCTAGCTCATCTGGAAGGGTCTAACACGAAATTTCTTTGATTGGGCGGAAGGGGGGCTAAATATAAAAAAATTGTACTTTTTGCAATTTTTCCTTGGGTTGCAGCCTAAAAGCTGTCAGACTGCCGAATTTCAAGTTCCTAGCTCACTTGGAAGTGGGCAAACATTAATGTCAGTGAGTCAGTGAGTCAGTCAGTCAGTCAGTTAGCCTTGTGGCTTTATATATATAAGACTCGCTTTCGCTCGTTGGGGGCTGCGCCCCCAAACCCCCAATTCCTCTATATTTCAAGTGCTCACATGGAAAACTACTGTGACGAAAAGGTACTTCGTTACGAAGAACGAATTCGCTACCAGACGGCGCATATATTCGCGTACATATTTGGTCCTGTAATATTTTCTCGTACCGTATATTCACTATTTATAGACGAGGTAGCGTTAAACGTTCCGACGTGGTGAAAATTACGTACGATTCTCACAAGATAAGAATTATTTTCCTAACGTAACGGAGAGCTATAATCTTGAAACTTGGCAGGTTTATTGTGGTTGAAACGCTCTATATTTCCGTTATTTGATGTTTTGTCGTATCTGTTCGAGTTGACCGTAGATTGGTTTAAAACCTTGGATTAGGAGGACAGGGTTTACGTATTACTTTCGTTTTTCCATGTTTACAGGGTGCTAGAATCATGCATTTGGTCACTTGTGGCCCACAGACGTTCCAATGAGCCTGCCAAATTTCATGATTCTATCGGTCTTATAAGTGTGTAAAACAGTAAATTAATTACGGAAACTGTAAAAAATTGACGTGAAATCTGAAAAATGGAGTTCTATCCAAAGCATAAGGGATCATGATACGACTAAAATTCCCGGGACCGAAGTTGTAGAACCCTTGATGATGGGATCCGAACGTCTTGTCCATTTGGCGGTACGACTTACAGTTTAGCCACCAAAATTATCGAAACGTTACTTAGCACCATACTGAAATTTGCTTCCAGATTTTGATAACTTCTGGAGATGAAAACGTTAAACAATTCAACTCCTTAGAATTTCTCCGTCGGTTGCAGGCCAAAGATGTAACTGCGGCCAATTTTAATTCTTTGGCGCACTGCAACATATCGTCCAAAATTTAGTTTAAGGCAAGGGAAGTAAAAATAACACATAATCAACATATGGAACTTTTCCACAATACAGGCTATTTGCTATCATATTGTTAAATTTTAAGTTTCTAGCTCATGCCGAAGTGGGTGAACATTTATGCCAGCCAGTGAGCCAAACAGTTTTATATATATAATATAGAGCCAGGCAATGTGCACGCTAAATAGTGGAGACTTTGGTTAGGAAATTTATTGCGGAAAAACGGTACGTCGTATCAAAGTATGGATTGCGCCATCAGACGACCCCTTTAGTCTTCTACATTACTGTCTTAGGCCTTTTCTAGTATCTTGCGTATTTATACCAAGGAAGGAGGTGAACATATCGATCCATGTCAAATTTCGACCGCTTTAAACAAGTTGAAAAAAGATTTTGCCAACTTAGCAGACACCTACACTCTTGAAACTTGGCACGCTGGACGACAATATAACGACCTACAATTTTGGTTGTTTGAAGTTTTGCCGTATCTCCATGGTCTTCACCATAAATTGATTACGGTACATACATTATGCTGAAATTAAGGTAGTGTTTCTAGGTAAGTTATTCCTTCAGTTTCCCATACATTCATAGCAGTAGAATAATCAAAGTCGGTCTACATATGGCCAATGGTCGTGTCAGGGAGCGTGCTGAATTTAGTGTCTATCTGTCTTATGAGTGTGTTAATCAGTAAAAAATGTATGGAAATTTAACAAAATTGATAAAAACCGGGGAAATGAAGGTCAGTCTAAGGTAGAAGGGGTCGAGATAGACAAAAAGTCATACGACCAAAATTGTAGACATCTTAATTTTAGGACGCGAAAGTGCAATCAGTTCATTGATAGCAATTACCGTTCAGCCACAAAATAGCTTTAAACGAAAGTCTGCATCGTCATTAAATTTGGCTTCATATTTTGATTTTTCAGTGGGTTAATTATTCAAAATTTGAGCTTGTTGCGATTTCTTCGTCGGTTACAGGCTTGGATCTAGAGCATTGCCAAATATTAATTTTGTAGGGCACTGCATCATGGCGTCCGCCATTTTGTTTGGGGGAGGGGTGCAGAGGATTTTGATTGGGTGGTGGAGGGGAAAATATGAGAAAATGGAATGTTTTGGAATTTTTTCTTGGCTTACAGCCCAATTTCTATCATATTGATTAATTTCAATTCCTGGATCATCTGGATGGGCCTAACACGAAATTTAAGTCTGATAATTTCATTGGGCGGGGAGAGGGCTAAATATGAAAAATTTGAACTAAATTTGAATTTTTCCTTGGGTTGCAACCTAATAGCCATCACATCGCCGAATCTCAAGATCGTAGATCATCTGGAAGGCTCTAACAAAAAATTTGAGCTCGATATATTGATTGGGCGGGGGGGATTAAATATGAAAATTTTTACTTTTTTGCATTTTCCTTGGGTTTCAGCCTAATAGCTATCAGATTGCCGAATTCCAATATTCTAGCGCATCTGGAACGGAAGGTTCTAAACCGAAATTTGAGTCCCATATTTTGATTCGGTGGGGGGATAAATATGAAAAATTTGAACTTTTTGGAATTTTCCCTTGGGTTGCAGCCTAATTTATATCAGATTGCCAAATTTCAAGTTCGTAGCTCATCTGCAAGGGTCTAACGCGAAATTTCAGTCCGATAATTTGATTGGACGGAAAAGCGGCTAAATATGAAACATTTCAACTTTTTAGAATTTTTCCCAAGGTTGCAGCTTAATAGCTATCAGATTAACGAATTCCAAGCTTCTAGCTCATCCGGAACTGAAGGGTCTTACCCGAAATTTGAGTCCGATATTTCGATTCGGTGGAGGCTAAATATGAAAATTTTGAACTTTTTGAAATTCTTAATTGGGTTACAGCCAAATAGCTATCAGGCAGCCGAATTTCAAGTTCCTAGCTCATATGGAAGGGTCTAACACGAAATTTCAGTCCGATATTTTGATTGGGCGGAAGGGGGCTAAATATGAAAAATTTCAACTTTTCGGAATTTTTCCTTGGGTTGCAGCCTAATAGCCATCTGATTACCGAATTTCAAGTTCCTAGCTAATCTGCAAGGGTGTAACACCGAAATTTGAGTGATTCGGCGAAGGGGGGGCTAAAAACAAAAAATTTGAACTTTTTGGAATTTTTCCTTGGGACACACCCTTATAGCTATCAGATTGCCACATTTGAAGTTCCTAGCTCATCTGGAAGGGCCTAACATGAAATTTCACTCCGATATTTTGATTGGGCGGAAGGGGGGCTAAATACGAAAAAATTTTCAACTTTTCGGAATTTTTCCTTGGGTTGCAGCCTAATAGCTATTTGATTGCCGAATTTCAAGTTCCTAGCTAATCTGCAAGGGTGTAACACCGAAATTTGAGTGATTCGGCGAAGGGGGAACTAAATACCAAAAAATAGAACCTTTTGGAATTTCCCCTTGGGACACACCCTAATAGCTATCAGATTGCCACATTTCAAGTTCCTAGCTCATCTGGAAGGGCCTAACACGAAATTTCACTCCGATATTTTGATTGGGCAGAAGGGGGGCTAAATATGAAAAATTTCAACTTTTTGGAATTTTTTCTTGGGTTGCAGCCCAACAGCTATTTGATTGCCGAATTTCAAGTTCCTAGCTCATCTGCAAGGGTGTAACACAAAATTTCAGTGTTTCGGTGAAGGGGGGGCTAATTACTAAAAATTTGAACTTTTTGGAATTTCCCCATGGGACACACCCTAATAGCTATCAGATTGCCACATTTCAAGTTCCTAGCTCATCTGGCAGGGTCTAACATTTAATTTCAGTCCGATAATTTGATTGGGCGGAAGGGGGGCTAAATATGAAAAATTTCAACTTTTTGGAATTTTTCCTTGGGTTGCAGCCCAAGAGCTATTTGACAGCCGAATTTCAAGTTCCTTGCTCATCTGCAAGGGTGTAACACGAAATTTCAGTGTTTCGGCGAAGGGGGGGCTAAATACAAAAAATTTGAACTTCTTGGAATTTCCCCATGGGACACACCCTAATAGCTATCAGATTGCCGAATTTCAAGTTCCTAGCTTAACTGGAAGGGTCTAAAACTAAATTTCAGTCCGATAATTTGATTGGGCGGAAGGGGGGGTAAATATGAAAAATTTCAACTTTTTGGAATTTTTCCTTGGTTTGCAGCCTAATAGCTATTTGATTACCGAATTTCAAGTTCCTAGCTAATCTGCAAGGGTGTAACACCGAAATTTGAGTGATTCGGCGAAGGGCGGGCTAAATACAAAAAATTTGAACTTTTTGGAATTTTCCCTTGGGACACACCCTAATAGCTATCAGACTGCCACATTTCAAGTTCCTAGCTCATCTGGAAGGGCCTAACATGAAATTTCACTCCGATATTTTGATTGGGCGGAAGGGGGGCTAAATATGAAAAATTTTCAACTTTTCGGAATTTTTCCTTGGGTTGCAGCCTAATAGCTATTTGATTGCCGAATTTCAAGTTCCTAGCTAATCTGCAAGGGTGTAACACCGAAATTTGAGTGATTCGGCGAAGGGGGGCTAAATACCAAAAAATTGAACTTTTTGGAATTTCCCCTTGGGACACACAGTAATAGCTATCAGATTGCCACATTTCAAGTTCCTAGCTCATCTGGAAGGGCCTAACACGAAATTTCACTCCGATATTTTGATTGGGCAGAAGGGGGGCTAAATATGAAAATATTTCAACTTTTTGGAATTTTCCTTGGGTTGCAGCCCAACAGGTATTTGATTGCCGAATTTCAAGTTCCTAGCTCATCTGCAAGGGTGTAACACAAAATTTCAGTGTTTCGGCGAAGGGGGGGCTAATTACAAAAAATTTGAACTTTTTGGAATTTCCCCGTGGGATACACCCTAATAGCTATCAGATTGCCACATTTCAAGTTCCTAGCTCATCTGGCAGGGTCTAACATGAAATTTCAGTCCGATAATTTGATTGGGCGGAAGGGGGGCTAAATATGAAAAATTTCAACTTTTTGGTATTTTTCCTTGGGTTGCAGCCCAAGAGCTATTTGATAGCCGAATTTCAAGTTCCTTGCTCATCTGCAAGGGTGTAACACGAAATTTCAGTGTTTCGGCGAAGGGGGTGCTAAATACAAAAAATATGAACTTCTTGGAATTTCCCCATGGGACACACCCTAATAGCTATCAGATTGCCGAATTTCAAGTTCCCAGCTTAACTGGAAGGGTCTAAAACGAAATTTCAGTCCGATAATTTGATTGGGCGGAAGGGGGGTAAATATGAAAAATTTCAACTTTTTGGAATTTTTCCTTGGGTTGCAGCCTAAAAGCTATCAGACTGCCGAATTTCAAGTTCCTAGCTCATCTGGAAGGGCCTAACATGAAATTTCACTCCGATATTTTGATTGGGCGGAAGGGGGGCTAAATACGAAAAATTTTCAACTTTTCGGAATTTTTCCTTGGGTTGCAGCCTAATAGCTATTTGATTGCCGAATTTCAAGTTCCTAGCTCATCTGCAAGGGTGTAACACAAAATTTCAGTGTTTCGGCGAAGGGGGGGAATAAATACCCAAAAATTGAACTTTTTGGATTTTCCCCTTGGGACACACCCTAATAGCTATCAGATTGCCACATTTCAAGTTCCTAGCTCATCTGGAAGGGCCTAACACGAAATTTCACTCCGATATTTTGATTGGGCAGAAGGGGGGCTAAATATCAAAATATTTCAACTTTTTGGAATTTTCCTTGGGTTGCAGCCCAACAGCTATTTGATTGCCGAATTTCAAGTTCCTAGCTCATCTGGCAGGGTCTAACATGAAATTTCAGTCCGATAATTTGATTGGGCGGAAGGGGGGCTAAATATGAAAAATTTCAACTTTTTTGAATTTTTCCTTGGGTTGCAGCCCAAGAGCTATTTGATAGCCGAATTTCAAGTTCCTTGCTCATCTGCAAGGGTGTAACACGAAATTTCAGTGTTTCGGCGAGGGGGTGCTAAATACAAAAAATATGAACTTCTTGGAATTTCCCCATGGGACACACCCTAATAGCTATCAGATTGCCGAATTTCAAGTTCCCAGCTTAACTGTAAGGGTCTAAAACGAAATTTCAGTCCGATAATTTGATTGGGCGGAAGGGGGGTAAATATGAAAAATTTCAACTTTTTGGAATTTTTCCTTGGGTTGCAGCCTAAAAGCTATCAGACTGCCGAATTTCAAGTTCCTAGCTCATCTGGAAGGGCCTAACATGAAATTTCACTCCGATATTTTGATTGGTCGGAAGGGGGGCTAAATAAGAAAAATTTTCAACTTTTCGGAATTTTTCCTTGGGTTGCAGCCTAATAGCTATTTGATTGCCGAATTTCAAGTTCCTAGCTCATCTGCAAGGGTGTAACACAAAATTTCAGTGTTTCGGCGAAGGGGGTGCTAAATACAAAAAATATGAACTTCTTGGAATTTCCCCATGGGACACACCCTAATAGCTATCAGATTGCCACATTTCAAGTTCCTAGCTCATCTGGAAGGGCCTAACACGAAATTTCACTCCGATATTTTGATTGGGCAGAAGGGGGGCTATATATGAAAATATTTCAACTTTTTGGAATTTTTCCTTGGGTTGCAGCCCAACAGCTATTTGAATGCCGAATTTCAAGTTCCTAGCTCATCTGCAAGGGTGTAACACAAAATTTCAGTGTTTCGGCGAAGGGGGGGGCTAATTACAAAACATTTGAACTTTTTGGAATTTCCCCATGGGACACACCCTAATAGCTATCAGATTGCCACATTTCAAGTTCCTAGCTCATCTGGCAGGGTCTAACATGAAATTTCAGTCCGATAATTTGATTGGGCGGAAGGGGGGCTAAATATGAAAAATTTCAACTTTTTTGAATTTTTCCTTGGGTTGCAGCCCAAGAGCTATTTGATAGCCGAATTTCAAGTTCCTTGCTCATCTGCAAGGGTGTAACACGAAATTTCAGTGTTTCGGCGAAGGGGGGGCTAAATACAAAAAATATGAACTTCTTGGAATTTCCCCATGGGACACACCCTAATAGCTATCAGACTGCCGAATTTCAAGTTCCCAGCTTAACTGGAAGGGTCTAAAACGAAATTTCAGTCCGATAATTTGATTGGGCGGAAGGGGGGGGGTAAATGTGAAAAATTTCAACTTTTTGGAATTTTTCCTTGGGTTGCAGTCTAAAAGCTATCAGACTGCCGAATTTCAAGTTCCTAGCTCACCTGGAAGTGGGCAAACATTAATGTCAGTGAGTCAGTCAGTCAGTCAGTCAGTCAGTTAGCCTTCCGGCTTTATATATATATAATAAGATAGAGCCAGGCAATGTGCACGCTAAATAGTGCAGGCTTTCGTTTGGAAATTTATTGCGAGCAAACGGTGCATCGTATCGCGGTACGGTTTGCGGCGTTAGGCGACCCTTTTAGTGGTCTACATTACTGTCTTTGGCGCTTTCTCCTACACCGCATATTTATGCCATACAGGAGGTGAACGTTTCGATCCATGTCAAATTTCGCCCACTTTTCACAAATTGAAAAATAATTTTTCCAACTTGGCAGACAGCTACAGTCTTGAAACTTTGCAGGCACGTTGACGATGAAACGGCCTATAATTTCGGTTATTTGAGGTTTTACCGTATCTCAACGGGTTTCGCCATAAATTGCTTAAGAATCATCAATTAGGCCGAAATTTCAGTCTTGTTTCCACATGTACCCTCCGTTTTCCCATACTTGCAAGGCAGCTAGAATAACGAAAGTCGGTCTACATATGGCCAATGCCGTTGGCAAGGAGCGTGCTGAATTTCGTTCATCTATCTATCATATGAGTGTGTGAATCAGAAAATAATTTATGGAAATTTAACAAAATTTTGCGAAACCGGGAAAATGAAGCTCAATCTAAGGTAGAAGGGGTCGAGATACGACAAAAAGTCATAAGACCAAAGTTGTAGATCGCTTAATTTTAGGGGTCGAAAGTGCAATCCGTTCATTGATAGCAATTACCGTTCGGCCACAAGAGAGCTCGAAACGAAAGCCTGCACCGTCCTATATATTGATTCGGTGGGAGGGGGTTAATTGTTAACAATTTTAGCTTTTCGGATTTTTTCCAGGGGTTACAGCCTAATAACTATCAGATTGCTGAATTTCAAGTTCCTAGCTCATCTGGAAGGATATACCCCGAAATTTTAGTCCGATACTTTGATTGGGTGGAGTTGGGCTAAATAGGAAAAGATTCAGCTTTTTGCATTTTTTCCTGGTGTTACAGCCGAATAGCTATCAGATTACCGAATTTCAAGTTCCTAGCTCGTCTGGAACTGAAGGGTCTGACCCGAAATTTGAGTCCGATATTTTGATTCCGTGGGGGGGCTAAATACAAAAAAATTTAACTGTTTGGAATTTTTCCTTGGTTTACAGCCTCATATACATCAGGTTGCCGAATTTCAAGTTCCTAGCTCATCTGGAAGGGTCTAACACGAAATTTCTTTGATTGGGCGGAAGGGGGGCTAAATATTAAAAAATTCAACTTTTTGGAATTTTTCCTTTGGTTGCAGCCTAATAGCTATCAGACTGCCGAATTTCAAGTTCCTACCTCACTTGGAAGTGGGCAAACATTAATGTCAGTCAGTGAGTGAGTGAGTGAGTCAGTTAGCCTTGTGGCTTTATATATATAGGATAAGATAGAGCCAGGCAATGTGCACGCTAAATAGTGCAGGCTTTCGTTTGGAAATTTATTGCGAGCAAACGGTGCATCGTATCGCGGTACGGTTTGCGGCGTTAGGCGACCCTTTTAGTGGTCTACATTACTGTCTTTGGCGCTTTCTCCTACACCGCATATTTATGCCATACAGGAGGTGAACGTTTCGATCCATGTCAAATTTCGCCCACTTTTCACAAATTGAAAAATAATTTTTCCAACTTGGCAGACAGCTACAGTCTTGAAACTTTGCAGGCACGTTGACGATGAAACGGCCTATAATTTCGGTTATTTGAGGTTTTACCGTATCTCAACGGGTTTCGCCATAAATTGCTTAAGAATCATCAATTAGGCCGAAATTTCAGTCTTGTTTCCACATGTACCCTCCGTTTTCCCATACTTGCAAGGCAGCTAGAATAACGAAAGTCGGTCTACATATGGCCAATGCCGTTGCCAAGGAGCGTGCTGAATTTCGTTCATCTATCTATCATATGAGTGTGTGAATCAGAAAATAATTTATGGAAATTTAACAAAATTTTGCGAAACCGGGAAAATGAAGCTCAATCTAAGGTAGAAGGGGTCGAGATACGACAAAAAGTCATAAGACCAAAGTTGTAGATCGCTTAATTTTAGGGGTCGAAAGTGCAATCCGTTCATTGATAGCAATTACCGTTCGGCCACAAGAGAGCTCGAAACGAAAGCCTGCACCGTCCTATATATTGATTCGGTGGGAGGGGGTTAATTGTTAAAAATTTTAGCTTTTCGGATTTTTTCCAGGGGTTACAGCCTAATAACTATCAGATTGCTGAATTTCAAGTTCCTAGCTCATCTGGAAGGATATACCCCGAAATTTTAGTCCGATACTTTGATTGGGTGGAGTTGGGCTAAATAGGAAAAGATTCAGCTTTTTGCATTTTTTCCTGGTGTTACAGCCGAATAGCTATCAGATTACCGAATTTCAAGTTCCTAGCTCGTCTGGAACTGAAGGGTCTGACCCGAAATTTGAGTCCGATATTTTGATTCCGTGGGGGGGCTAAATACAAAAAAATTTAACTGTTTGGAATTTTTCCTTGGTTTACAGCCTCATATACATCAGGTTGCCGAATTTCAAGTTCCTAGCTCATCTGGAAGGGTCTAACACGAAATTTCTTTGATTGGGCGGAAGGGGGGCTAAATATTAAAAAATTCAACTTTTTGGAATTTTTCCTTTGGTTGCAGCCTAATAGCTATCAGACTGCCGAATTTCAAGTTCCTACCTCACTTGGAAGTGGGCAAACATTAATGTCAGTCAGTGAGTGAGTGAGTGAGTCAGTTAGCCTTGTGGCTTTATATATATAGGATAAGATAGAGCCAGGCAATGTGCACGCTAAATAGTGCAGGCTTTCGTTTGGAAATTTATTGCGAGCAAACGGTGCATCGTATCGCGGTACGGTTTGCGGCGTTAGGCGACCCTTTTAGTGGTCTACATTACTGTCTTTGGCGCTTTCTCCTACACCGCATATTTATGCCATACAGGAGGTGAACGTTTCGATCCATGTCAAATTTCGCCCACTTTTCACAAATTGAAAAATAATTTTTCCAACTTGGCAGACAGCTACAGTCTTGAAACTTTGCAGGCACGTTGACGATGAAACGGCCTATAATTTCGGTTATTTGAGGTTTTACCGTATCTCAACGGGTTTCGCCATAAATTGCTTAAGAATCATCAATTAGGCCGAAATTTCAGTCTTGTTTCCACATGTACCCTCCGTTTTCCCATACTTGCAAGGCAGCTAGAATAACGAAAGTCGGTCTACATATGGCCAATGCCGTTGCCAAGGAGCGTGCTGAATTTCGTTCATCTATCTATCATATGAGTGTGTGAATCAGAAAATAATTTATGGAAATTTAACAAAATTTTGCGAAACCGGGAAAATGAAGCTCAATCTAAGGTAGAAGGGGTCGAGATACGACAAAAAGTCATAAGACCAAAGTTGTAGATCGCTTAATTTTAGGGGTCGAAAGTGCAATCCGTTCATTGATAGCAATTACCGTTCGGCCACAAGAGAGCTCGAAACGAAAGCCTGCACCGTCCTATATATTGATTCGGTGGGAGGGGGTTAATTGTTAACAATTTTAGCTTTTCGGATTTTTTCCAGGGGTTACAGCCTAATAACTATCAGATTGCTGAATTTCAAGTTCCTAGCTCATCTGGAAGGATATACCCCGAAATTTTAGTCCGATACTTTGATTGGGTGGAGTTGGGCTAAATAGGAAAAGATTCAGCTTTTTGCATTTTTTCCTGGTGTTACAGCCGAATAGCTATCAGATTACCGAATTTCAAGTTCCTAGCTCGTCTGGAACTGAAGGGTCTGACCCGAAATTTGAGTCCGATATTTTGATTCCGTGGGGGGGCTAAATACAAAAAAATTTAACTGTTTGGAATTTTTCCTTGGTTTACAGCCTCATATACATCAGGTTGCCGAATTTCAAGTTCCTAGCTCATCTGGAAGGGTCTAACACGAAATTTCTTTGATTGGGCGGAAGGGGGGCTAAATATTAAAAAATTCAACTTTTTGGAATTTTTCCTTTGGTTGCAGCCTAATAGCTATCAGACTGCCGAATTTCAAGTTCCTACCTCACTTGGAAGTGGGCAAACATTAATGTCAGTCAGTGAGTGAGTGAGTGAGTCAGTTAGCCTTGTGGCTTTATATATATAGGATAAGATAGAGCCAGGCAATGTGCACGCTAAATAGTGCAGGCTTTCGTTTGGAAATTTATTGCGAGCAAACGGTGCATCGTATCGCGGTACGGTTTGCGGCGTTAGGCGACCCTTTTGGTGGTCTACATTACTGTCTTTGGCGCTTTCTCCTACACCGCATATTTATGCCATACAGGAGGTGAACGTTTCGATCCATGTCAAATTTCGCCCACTTTTCACAAATTGAAAAATAATTTTTCCAACTTGGCAGACAGCTACAGTCTTGAAACTTTGCAGGCACGTTGACGATGAAACGGCCTATAATTTCGGTTATTTGAGGTTTTACCGTATCTCAACGGGTTTCGCCATAAATTGCTTAAGAATCATCAATTAGGCCGAAATTTCAGTCTTGTTTCCACATGTACCCTCCGTTTTCCCATACTTGCAAGGCAGCTAGAATAACGAAAGTCGGTCTACATATGGCCAATGCCGTTGCCAAGGAGCGTGCTGAATTTCGTTCATCTATCTATCATATGAGTGTGTGAATCAGAAAATAATTTATGGAAATTTAACAAAATTTTGCGAAACCGGGAAAATGAAGCTCAATCTAAGGTAGAAGGGGTCGAGATACGACAAAAAGTCATAAGACCAAAGTTGTAGATCGCTTAATTTTAGGGGTCGAAAGTGCAATCCGTTCATTGATAGCAATTACCGTTCGGCCACAAGAGAGCTCGAAACGAAAGCCTGCACCGTCCTATATATTGATTCGGTGGGAGGGGGTTAATTGTTAAAAATTTTAGCTTTTCGGATTTTTTCCAGGGGTTACAGCCTAATAACTATCAGATTGCTGAATTTCAAGTTCCTAGCTCATCTGGAAGGATATACCCCGAAATTTTAGTCCGATACTTTGATTGGGTGGAGTTGGGCTAAATAGGAAAAGATTCAGCTTTTTGCATTTTTTCCTGGTGTTACAGCCGAATAGCTATCAGATTACCGAATTTCAAGTTCCTAGCTCGTCTGGAACTGAAGGGTCTGACCCGAAATTTGAGTCCGATATTTTGATTCCGTGGGGGGGCTAAATACAAAAAAATTTAACTGTTTGGAATTTTTCCTTGGTTTACAGCCTCATATACATCAGGTTGCCGAATTTCAAGTTCCTAGCTCATCTGGAAGGGTCTAACACGAAATTTCTTTGATTGGGCGGAAGGGGGGCTAAATATTAAAAAATTCAACTTTTTGGAATTTTTCCTTTGGTTGCAGCCTAATAGCTATCAGACTGCCGAATTTCAAGTTCCTACCTCACTTGGAAGTGGGCAAACATTAATGTCAGTCAGTGAGTGAGTGAGTGAGTCAGTTAGCCTTGTGGCTTTATATATATAGGATAGAGCCAGGCAATGTGCACGCTAAATAGTGCAGGCTTTCGTTTGGAAATTTATTGTGAGCAAACGGTGCGTCGTATCGAGGTACGGATTGCGGCGTTAGACGACCCGTTTAGTGGTCTACATTGCTGCCTGAGGCGCTTTCTCCTATCCCGCATATTTATGCCGTAGAAAGAGGTGAACGTTTCGATCCATGTCAAATTTCGCCCACTTTTCACAAATTGAAAAATAATTTTGCCAACTTGGCAGACAGCTACAGTCTTGAAACTTTGCAGGCAGGTTGGCGATGAAACGACCTATAATTTTGCTTATTTGAGTTTTTGCCGTATCTCAACGGGTTTCGCCATAAATTGCTTAAGAATCATAAATTAGGCCGAAATTTCAATAGTGTTTCCACATGTACCCTCCGTTTTCCCATACTTGCAAGGCAGCTAGAATAACGAAAGTCGGTCTACATATGGCCAATGACGTTGCCAAGGAGCGTCCTGAATTTCGTTCATCTATCCATCTTATGAGTGTGTGAATCAGTAAAATCATTTAGTGAAATTTAACAAAAATGAACGATCCCGGGAATATGAAGCTCAATCTAAGGTAGAAGGAGTCGAGATACGACAAAAAGTCATAGGACCAAAGTTGTAGATCTCTTCATTTTAGGGGATGAAAGTGCAGTCCGTTTATTGATAACAATTACCGTTTAGCCACAAGAGAGCTCGAAACGAAAGCCTGCACCGTCATTTAATTTGGCTTAATATTTCGAATTTTTTAGTGGATGAAATATTAAATATTTTAACTTTTTACAATTTCTACGTCGGTTACAGGCTAGGAGCTAGAACTTTGCCAAATATTAATTTTGTGGGGCACTGCATCACGGTATCCGCCATTTTGTTTGGGGGGAGGGGGGCAAAAATTTAAAATTTGAAATTTTTGGAATATTTCCGTGGGTTACACGCTAATAGCTATCACCTTGCCAAATTTCAAGTTTCTAGCGCATCTGGAACTGAAGGATCTAACCCGAAATTTGTTTATTCCGTGGGGGGCTACGTACACAAAAATTCGAACTTTTTGGAATTTTTCCTTGGGTTACAGCCTAATATCTATCAGGTTGCCGAATTTCAAGTTCCTAGCTCGTCTGGAAGGGTCTAACACGAAATTTCTTTGATTGGGCGGAAGGGGGGCTAAATATAAAAAAATTGTACTTTTTGCAATGTTTCCTTCGGTTGCACCCCAATAGCTACCAGACTGTAGAATTTCAAGTTCCTAGCTCACTTGGAAGTGGGCAAACATTAATGTCAGTCAGTGAGTCAGTCAGTGAGTCAGTCAATTAGCCTTGTGGCTTTATATATATAAGATAGAGCCAGGCAATGTGCACGCTAAATAGTGCAGGCTTTCGTTTGGAAATTTATTGTGAGCAAACGGTGCGTCGTATCGAGGTACGGATTGCGGCGTTAGACGACCCGTTTAGTGGTCTACATTGCTGCCTTAGGCGCTTTCTCCTATCCCGCATATTTATGCCGTAGAAAGAGGTGAACGTTTCGATCCATGTCAAATTTCGCCCACTTTTCACAAATTGAAAAATAATTTTGCCAACTTGGCAGACAGCTACAGTCTTGAAACTTTGCAGGCAGGTTGGCGATGAAACGACCTATAATTTTGCTTATTTGAGTTTTTGCCGTATCTCAACGGGTTTCGCCATAAATTGCTTAAGAATCATAAATTAGGCCGAAATTTCAATAGTGTTTCCACATGTACCCTCCGTTTTCCCATACTTGCAAGGCAGCTAGAATAACGAAAGTCGGTCTACATATGGCCAATGACGTTGCCAAGGAGCGTCCTGAATTTCGTTCATCTATCCATCTTATGAGTGTGTGAATCAGTAAAATCATTTAGTGAAATTTAACAAAAATGAACGATCCCGGGAATATGAAGCTCAATCTAAGGTAGAAGGAGTCGAGATACGACAAAAAGTCATAGGACCAAAGTTGTAGATCTCTTCATTTTAGGGTATGAAAGTGCAGTCCGTTTATTGATAACAATTACCGTTTAGCCACAAGAGAGCTCGAAACGAAAGCCTGCACCGTCATTTAATTTGGCTTAATATTTCGAATTTTTTAGTGGATGAAATATTAAATATTTTAACTTTTTACAATTTCTACGTCGGTTACAGGCTAGGAGCTAGAACTTTGCCAAATATTAATTTTGTGGGGCACTGCATCACGGTATCCGCCATTTTGTTTGGGGGGAGGGGGGCAAAAATTTAAAATTTAAAATTTTTGGAATTTTTCCGTGGGTTACACGCTAATAGCTATCACCTTGCCAAATTTCAAGTTTCTAGCGCATCTGGAACTGAAGGATCTAACCCGAAATTTGTTTATTCCGTGGGGGGCTACGTACACAAAAATTCGAACTTTTTGGAATTTTTCCTTGGGTTACAGCCTAATATCTATCAGGTTGCCGAATTTCAAGTTCCTAGCTCGTCTGGAAGGGTCTAACACGAAATTTCTTTGATTGGGCGGAAGGGGGGCTAAATATAAAAAAATTGTACTTTTTGCAATTTTTCCTTCGGTTGCACCCCAATAGCTACCAGACTGTAGAATTTCAAGTTCCTAGCTCACTTGGAAGTGGGCAAACATTAATGTCAGTCAGTCAGTCAGTCAGTGAGTCAGTTAGCCTTGTGGCTTTATATATATAAGATAAGATAGAGCCAGGCAATGTGCACGCTAAATAGTGCAGGCTTTCGTTTGGAAATTTATTGTGAGCAAACGGTGCGTCGTATCGAGGTACGGATTGCGGCGTTAGACGACCCGTTTAGTGGTCTACATTGCTGCCTTAGGCGCTTTCTCCTATCCCGCATATTTATGCCGTAGAAAGAGGTGAACGTTTCGATCCATGTCAAATTTCGCCCACTTTTCACAAATTGAAAAATAATTTTGCCAACTTGGCAGACAGCTACAGTCTTGAAACTTTGCAGGCAGGTTGGCGATGAAACGACCTATAATTTTGCTTATTTGAGTTTTTGCCGTATCTCAACGGGTTTCGCCATAAATTGCTTAAGAATCATAAATTAGGCCGAAATTTCAATAGTGTTTCCACATGTACCCTCCGTTTTCCCATACTTGCAAGGCAGCTAGAATAACGAAAGTCGGTCTACATATGGCCAATGACGTTGCCAAGGAGCGTCCTGAATTTCGTTCATCTATCCATCTTATAAGTGTGTGAATCAGTAAAATCATTTAGTGAAATTTAACAAAAATGAACGATCCCGGGAATATGAAGCTCAATCTAAGGTAGAAGAAGTCGAGATACGACAAAAAGTCATAGGACCAAAGTTGTAGATCTCTTCATTTTAGGGGATGAAAGTGCAGTCCGTTTATTGATAACAATTACCGTTTAGCCACAAGAGAGCTCGAAACGAAAGCCTGCACCGTCATTTAATTTGGCTTAATATTTCGAATTTTTTAGTGGATGAAATATTAAATATTTTAACTTTTTACAATTTCTACGTCGGTTACAGGCTAGGAGCTAGAACTTTGCCAAATATTAATTTTGTGGGGCACTGCATCACGGTATCCGCCATTTTGTTTGGGGGGAGGGGGGCAAAAATTTAAAATTTAAAATTTTTGGAATTTTTCCGTGGGTTACACGCTAATAGCTATCACCTTGCCAAATTTCAAGTTTCTAGCGCATCTGGAACTGAAGGATCTAACCCGAAATTTGTTTATTCCGTGGGGGGCTACGTACACAAAAATTCGAACTTTTTGGAATTTTTCCTTGGGTTACAGCCTAATATCTATCAGGTTGCCGAATTTCAAGTTCCTAGCTCGTCTGGAAGGGTCTAACACGAAATTTCTTTGATTGGGCGGAAGGGGGGCTAAATATAAAAAAATTGTACTTTTTGCAATGTTTCCTTCGGTTGCACCCCAATAGCTACCAGACTGTAGAATTTCAAGTTCCTAGCTCACTTGGAAGTGGGCAAACATTAATGTCAGTCAGTGAGTCAGTCAGTGAGTCAGTCAATTAGCCTTGTGGCTTTATATATATAAGATAAGATAGAGCCAGGCAATGTGCACGCTAAATAGTGCAGGCTTTCGTTTGGAAATTTATTGTGAGCAAACGGTGCGTCGTATCGAGGTACGGATTGCGGCGTTAGACGACCCGTTTAGTGGTCTACATTGCTGCCTTAGGCGCTTTCTCCTATCCCGCATATTTATGCCGTAGAAAGAGGTGAACGTTTCGATCCATGTCAAATTTCGCCCACTTTTCACAAATTGAAAAATAATTTTGCCAACTTGGCAGACAGCTACAGTCTTGAAACTTTGCAGGCAGGTTGGCGATGAAACGACCTATAATTTTGCTTATTTGAGTTTTTGCCGTATCTCAACGGGTTTCGCCATAAATTGCTTAAGAATCATAAATTAGGCCGAAATTTCAATAGTGTTTTCACATGTACCCTCCGTTTTCCCATACTTGCAAGGCAGCTAGAATAACGAAAGTCGGTCTACATATGGCCAATGACGTTGCCAAGGAGCGTCCTGAATTTCGTTCATCTATCCATCTTATGAGTGTGTGAATCAGTAAAATCATTTAGTGAAATTTAACAAAAATGAACGATCCCGGGAATATGAAGCTCAATCTAAGGTAGAAGGAGTCGAGATACGACAAAAAGTCATAGGACCAAAGTTGTAGATCTCTTCATTTTAGGGGATGAAAGTGCAGTCCGTTTATTGATAACAATTACCGTTTAGCCACAAGAGAGCTCGAAACGAAAGCCTGCACCGTCATTTAATTTGGCTTAATATTTCGAATTTTTTAGTGGATGAAATATTAAATATTTTAACTTTTTACAATTTCTACGTCGGTTACAGGCTAGGAGCTAGAACTTTGCCAAATATTAATTTTGTGGGGCACTGCATCACGGTATCCGCCATTTTGTTTGGGGGGAGGGGGGCAAAAATTTAAAATTTAAAATTTTTGGAATTTTTCCGTGGGTTACACGCTAATAGCTATCACCTTGCCAAATTTCAAGTTTCTAGCGCATCTGGAACTGAAGGATCTAACCCGAAATTTGTTTATTCCGTGGGGGGCTACGTACACAAAAATTCGAACTTTTTGGAATTTTTCCTTGGGTTACAGCCTAATATCTATCAGGTTGCCGAATTTCAAGTTCCTAGCTCGTCTGGAAGGGTCTAACACGAAATTTCTTTGATTGGGCGGAAGGGGGGCTAAATATAAAAAAATTGTACTTTTTGCAATGTTTCCTTCGGTTGCACCCCAATAGCTACCAGACTGTAGAATTTCAAGTTCCTAGCTCACTTGGAAGTGGGCAAACATTAATGTCAGTCAGTCAGTCAGTCAGTCAGTGAGTCAGTTAGCCTTGTGGCTTTATATATATAAGATAAGATAGAGCCAGGCAATGTGCACGCTAAATAGTGCAGGCTTTCGTTTGGAAATTTATTGTGAGCAAACGGTGCGTCGTATCGAGGTACGGATTGCGGCGTTAGACGACCCGTTTAGTGGTCTACATTGCTGCCTTAGGCGCTTTCTCCTATCCCGCATATTTATGCCGTAGAAAGAGGTGAACGTTTCGATCCATGTCAAATTTCGCCCACTTTTCACAAATTGAAAAATAATTTTGCCAACTTGGCAGACAGCTACAGTCTTGAAACTTTGCAGGCAGGTTGGCGATGAAACGACCTATAATTTTGCTTATTTGAGTTTTTGCCGTATCTCAACGGGTTTCGCCATAAATTGCTTAAGAATCATAAATTAGGCCGAAATTTCAATAGTGTTTCCACATGTACCCTCCGTTTTCCCATACTTGCAAGGCAGCTAGAATAACGAAAGTCGGTCTACATATGGCCAATGACGTTGCCAAGGAGCGTCCTGAATTTCGTTCATCTATCCATCTTATGAGTGTGTGAATCAGTAAAATCATTTAGTGAAATTTAACAAAAATGAACGATCCCGGGAATATGAAGCTCAATCTAAGGTAGAAGGAGTCGAGATACGACAAAAAGTCATAGGACCAAAGTTGTAGATCTCTTCATTTTAGGGTATGAAAGTGCAGTCCGTTTATTGATAACAATTACCGTTTAGCCACAAGAGAGCTCGAAACGAAAGCCTGCACCGTCATTTAATTTGGCTTAATATTTCGAATTTTTTAGTGGATGAAATATTAAATATTTTAACTTTTTACAATTTCTACGTCGGTTACAGGCTAGGAGCTAGAACTTTGCCAAATATTAATTTTGTGGGGCACTGCATCACGGTATCCGCCATTTTGTTTGGGGGGAGGGGGGCAAAAATTTAAAATTTAAAATTTTTGGAATTTTTCCGTGGGTTACACGCTAATAGCTATCACCTTGCCAAATTTCAAGTTTCTAGCGCATCTGGAACTGAAGGATCTAACCCGAAATTTGTTTATTCCGTGGGGGGCTACGTACACAAAAATTCGAACTTTTTGGAATTTTTCCTTGGGTTACAGCCTAATATCTATCAGGTTGCCGAATTTCAAGTTCCTAGCTCGTCTGGAAGGGTCTAACACGAAATTTCTTTGATTGGGCGGAAGGGGGGCTAAATATAAAAAAATTGTACTTTTTGCAATTTTTCCTTCGGTTGCACCCCAATAGCTACCAGACTGTAGAATTTCAAGTTCCTAGCTCACTTGGAAGTGGGCAAACATTAATGTCAGTCAGTCAGTCAGTCAGTGAGTCAGTTAGCCTTGTGGCTTTATATATATAAGATAAGATAGAGCCAGGCAATGTGCACGCTAAATAGTGCAGGCTTTCGTTTGGAAATTTATTGTGAGCAAACGGTGCGTCGTATCGAGGTACGGATTGCGGCGTTAGACGACCCGTTTAGTGGTCTACATTGCTGCCTTAGGCGCTTTCTCCTATCCCGCATATTTATGCCGTAGAAAGAGGTGAACGTTTCGATCCATGTCAAATTTCGCCCACTTTTCACAAATTGAAAAATAATTTTGCCAACTTGGCAGACAGCTACAGTCTTGAAACTTTGCAGGCAGGTTGGCGATGAAACGACCTATAATTTTGCTTATTTGAGTTTTTGCCGTATCTCAACGGGTTTCGCCATAAATTGCTTAAGAATCATAAATTAGGCCGAAATTTCAATAGTGTTTCCACATGTACCCTCCGTTTTCCCATACTTGCAAGGCAGCTAGAATAACGAAAGTCGGTCTACATATGGCCAATGACGTTGCCAAGGAGCGTCCTGAATTTCGTTCATCTATCCATCTTATGAGTGTGTGAATCAGTAAAATCATTTAGTGAAATTTAACAAAAATGAACGATCCCGGGAATATGAAGCTCAATCTAAGGTAGAAGAAGTCGAGATACGACAAAAAGTCATAGGACCAAAGTTGTAGATCTCTTCATTTTAGGGGATGAAAGTGCAGTCCGTTTATTGATAACAATTACCGTTTAGCCACAAGAGAGCTCGAAACGAAAGCCTGCACCGTCATTTAATTTGGCTTAATATTTCGAATTTTTTAGTGGATGAAATATTAAATATTTTAACTTTTTACAATTTCTACGTCGGTTACAGGCTAGGAGCTAGAACTTTGCCAAATATTAATTTTGTGGGGCACTGCATCACGGTATCCGCCATTTTGTTTGGGGGGAGGGGGGCAAAAATTTAAAATTTAAAATTTTTGGAATATTTCCGTGGGTTACACGCTAATAGCTATCACCTTGCCAAATTTCAAGTTTCTAGCGCATCTGGAACTGAAGGATCTAACCCGAAATTTGTTTATTCCGTGGGGGGCTACGTACACAAAAATTCGAACTTTTTGGAATTTTTCCTTGGGTTACAGCCTAATATCTATCAGGTTGCTGAATTTCAAGTTCCTAGCTCGTCTGGAAGGGTCTAACACGAAATTTCTTTGATTGGGCGGAAGGGGGGCTAAATATAAAAAAATTGTACTTTTTGCAATGTTTCCTTCGGTTGCACCCCAATAGCTACCAGACTGTAGAATTTCAAGTTCCTAGCTCACTTGGAAGTGGGCAAACATTAATGTCAGTCAGTGAGTCAGTCAGTGAGTCAGTCAATTAGCCTTGTGGCTTTATATATATAAGATAGAGCCAGGCAATGTGCACGCTAAATAGTGCAGGCTTTCGTTTGGAAATTTATTGTGAGCAAACGGTGCGTCGTATCGAGGTACGGATTGCGGCGTTAGACGACCCGTTTAGTGGTCTACATTGCTGCCTTAGGCGCTTTCTCCTATCCCGCATATTTATGCCGTAGAAAGAGGTGAACGTTTCGATCCATGTCAAATTTCGCCCACTTTTCACAAATTGAAAAATAATTTTGCCAACTTGGCAGACAGCTACAGTCTTGAAACTTTGCAGGCAGGTTGGCGATGAAACGACCTATAATTTTGCTTATTTGAGTTTTTGCCGTATCTCAACGGGTTTCGCCATAAATTGCTTAAGAATCATAAATTAGGCCGAAATTTCAATAGTGTTTCCACATGTACCCTCCGTTTTCCCATACTTGCAAGGCAGCTAGAATAACGAAAGTCGGTCTACATATGGCCAATGACGTTGCCAAGGAGCGTCCTGAATTTCGTTCATCTATCCATCTTATGAGTGTGTGAATCAGTAAAATCATTTAGTGAAATTTAACAAAAATGAACGATCCCGGGAATATGAAGCTCAATCTAAGGTAGAAGGAGTCGAGATACGACAAAAAGTCATAGGACCAAAGTTGTAGATCTCTTCATTTTAGGGGATGAAAGTGCAGTCCGTTTATTGATAACAATTACCGTTTAGCCACAAGAGAGCTCGAAACGAAAGCCTGCACCGTCATTTAATTTGGCTTAATATTTCGAATTTTTTAGTGGATGAAATATTAAATATTTTAACTTTTTACAATTTCTACGTCGGTTACAGGCTAGGAGCTAGAACTTTGCCAAATATTAATTTTGTGGGGCACTGCATCACGGTATCCGCCATTTTGTTTGGGGGGAGGGGGGCAAAAATTTAAAATTTAAAATTTTTGGAATATTTCCGTGGGTTACACGCTAATAGCTATCACCTTGCCAAATTTCAAGTTTCTAGCGCATCTGGAACTGAAGGATCTAACCCGAAATTTGTTTATTCCGTGGGGGGCTACGTACACAAAAATTCGAACTTTTTGGAATTTTTCCTTGGGTTACAGCCTAATATCTATCAGGTTGCCGAATTTCAAGTTCCTAGCTCGTCTGGAAGGGTCTAACACGAAATTTCTTTGATTGGGCGGAAGGGGGGCTAAATATAAAAAAATTGTACTTTTTGCAATGTTTCCTTCGGTTGCACCCCAATAGCTACCAGACTGTAGAATTTCAAGTTCCTAGCTCACTTGGAAGTGGGCAAACATTAATGTCAGTCAGTGAGTCAGTCAGTGAGTCAGTCAATTAGCCTTGTGGCTTTATATATATAAGATAGAGCCAGGCAATGTGCACGCTAAATAGTGCAGGCTTTCGTTTGGAAATTTATTGTGAGCAAACGGTGCGTCGTATCGAGGTACGGATTGCGGCGTTAGACGACCCGTTTAGTGGTCTACATTGCTGCCTTAGGCGCTTTCTCCTATCCCGCATATTTATGCCGTAGAAAGAGGTGAACGTTTCGATCCATGTCAAATTTCGCCCACTTTTCACAAATTGAAAAATAATTTTGCCAACTTGGCAGACAGCTACAGTCTTGAAACTTTGCAGGCAGGTTGGCGATGAAACGACCTATAATTTTGCTTATTTGAGTTTTTGCCGTATCTCAACGGGTTTCGCCATAAATTGCTTAAGAATCATAAATTAGGCCGAAATTTCAATAGTGTTTCCACATGTACCCTCCGTTTTCCCATACTTGCAAGGCAGCTAGAATAACGAAAGTCGGTCTACATATGGCCAATGACGTTGCCAAGGAGCGTCCTGAATTTCGTTCATCTATCCATCTTATGAGTGTGTGAATCAGTAAAATCATTTAGTGAAATTTAACAAAAATGAACGATCCCGGGAATATGAAGCTCAATCTAAGGTAGAAGGAGTCGAGATACGACAAAAAGTCATAGGACCAAAGTTGTAGATCTCTTCATTTTAGGGTATGAAAGTGCAGTCCGTTTATTGATAACAATTACCGTTTAGCCACAAGAGAGCTCGAAACGAAAGCCTGCACCGTCATTTAATTTGGCTTAATATTTCGAATTTTTTAGTGGATGAAATATTAAATATTTTAACTTTTTACAATTTCTACGTCGGTTACAGGCTAGGAGCTAGAACTTTGCCAAATATTAATTTTGTGGGGCACTGCATCACGGTATCCGCCATTTTGTTTGGGGGGAGGGGGGCAAAAATTTAAAATTTAAAATTTTTGGAATTTTTCCGTGGGTTACACGCTAATAGCTATCACCTTGCCAAATTTCAAGTTTCTAGCGCATCTGGAACTGAAGGATCTAACCCGAAATTTGTTTATTCCGTGGGGGGCTACGTACACAAAAATTCGAACTTTTTGGAATTTTTCCTTGGGTTACAGCCTAATATCTATCAGGTTGCCGAATTTCAAGTTCCTAGCTCGTCTGGAAGGGTCTAACACGAAATTTCTTTGATTGGGCGGAAGGGGGGCTAAATATAAAAAAATTGTACTTTTTGCAATGTTTCCTTCGGTTGCACCCCAATAGCTACCAGACTGTAGAATTTCAAGTTCCTAGCTCACTTGGAAGTGGGCAAACATTAATGTCAGTCAGTCAGTCAGTCAGTCAGTGAGTCAGTTAGCCTTGTGGCTTTATATATATAAGATAAGATAGAGCCAGGCAATGTGCACGCTAAATAGTGCAGGCTTTCGTTTGGAAATTTATTGTGAGCAAACGGTGCGTCGTATCGAGGTACGGATTGCGGCGTTAGACGACCCGTTTAGTGGTCTACATTGCTGCCTTAGGCGCTTTCTCCTATCCCGCATATTTATGCCGTAGAAAGAGGTGAACGTTTCGATCCATGTCAAATTTCGCCCACTTTTCACAAATTGAAAAATAATTTTGCCAACTTGGCAGACAGCTACAGTCTTGAAACTTTGCAGGCAGGTTGGCGATGAAACGACCTATAATTTTGCTTATTTGAGTTTTTGCCGTATCTCAACGGGTTTCGCCATAAATTGCTTAAGAATCATAAATTAGGCCGAAATTTCAATAGTGTTTCCACATGTACCCTCCGTTTTCCCATACTTGCAAGGCAGCTAGAATAACGAAAGTCGGTCTACATATGGCCAATGACGTTGCCAAGGAGCGTCCTGAATTTCGTTCATCTATCCATCTTATGAGTGTGTGAATCAGTAAAATCATTTAGTGAAATTTAACAAAAATGAACGATCCCGGGAATATGAAGCTCAATCTAAGGTAGAAGGAGTCGAGATACGACAAAAAGTCATAGGACCAAAGTTGTAGATCTCTTCATTTTAGGGTATGAAAGTGCAGTCCGTTTATTGATAACAATTACCGTTTAGCCACAAGAGAGCTCGAAACGAAAGCCTGCACCGTCATTTAATTTGGCTTAATATTTCGAATTTTTTAGTGGATGAAATATTAAATATTTTAACTTTTTACAATTTCTACGTCGGTTACAGGCTAGGAGCTAGAACTTTGCCAAATATTAATTTTGTGGGGCACTGCATCACGGTATCCGCCATTTTGTTTGGGGGGAGGGGGCAAAAATTTAAAATTTAAAATTTTTGGAATTTTTCCGTGGGTTACACGCTAATAGCTATCACCTTGCCAAATTTCAAGTTTCTAGCGCATCTGGAACTGAAGGATCTAACCCGAAATTTGTTTATTCCGTGGGGGGCTACGTACACAAAAATTCGAACTTTTTGGAATTTTTCCTTGGGTTACAGCCTAATATCTATCAGGTTGCCGAATTTCAAGTTCCTAGCTCGTCTGGAAGGGTCTAACACGAAATTTCTTTGATTGGGCGGAAGGGGGGCTAAATATAAAAAAATTGTACTTTTTGCAATTTTTCCTTCGGTTGCACCCCAATAGCTACCAGACTGTAGAATTTCAAGTTCCTAGCTCACTTGGAAGTGGGCAAACATTAATGTCAGTCAGTCAGTCAGTCAGTGAGTCAGTTAGCCTTGTGGCTTTATATATATAAGATAAGATAGAGCCAGGCAATGTGCACGCTAAATAGTGCAGGCTTTCGTTTGGAAATTTATTGTGAGCAAACGGTGCGTCGTATCGAGGTACGGATTGCGGCGTTAGACGACCCGTTTAGTGGTCTACATTGCTGCCTTAGGCGCTTTCTCCTATCCCGCATATTTATGCCGTAGAAAGAGGTGAACGTTTCGATCCATGTCAAATTTCGCCCACTTTTCACAAATTGAAAAATAATTTTGCCAACTTGGCAGACAGCTACAGTCTTGAAACTTTGCAGGCAGGTTGGCGATGAAACGACCTATAATTTTGCTTATTTGAGTTTTTGCCGTATCTCAACGGGTTTCGCCATAAATTGCTTAAGAATCATAAATTAGGCCGAAATTTCAATAGTGTTTCCACATGTACCCTCCGTTTTCCCATACTTGCAAGGCAGCTAGAATAACGAAAGTCGGTCTACATATGGCCAATGACGTTGCCAAGGAGCGTCCTGAATTTCGTTCATCTATCCATCTTATGAGTGTGTGAATCAGTAAAATCATTTAGTGAAATTTAACAAAAATGAACGATCCCGGGAATATGAAGCTCAATCTAAGGTAGAAGGAGTCGAGATACGACAAAAAGTCATAGGACCAAAGTTGTAGATCTCTTCATTTTAGGGACGGAAAGTGCAGTCCGTTTATTGATAACAATTACCGTTTAGCCACAAGAGAGCTCGAAACGAAAGCCTGCACCGTGATTTAATTTGGCTTAAAATTTCGAATTTTTTAGTGGATGAAATATTAAATATTTTAACTTTTTGCAATTTCTACGTCGGTTACAGGCTAGGAGCTAGAACTTTGCCAAATATTAATTTTGTAGGGCACTGCATCACGGTATCCGCCATTTTGTTTTGGGGAGGGGGGCAAAAATTTAAAATTTAAAATTTTTGGAATTTTTCCGAGGGTTACACGTTAATAGCTATCACCTTGCCAAATTTCAAGTTTCTAGCGCATCTGGAACTGAAGGATCTAACCCGAAATTTTTTTATTCCGTGGGGGGCTACGTACACAAAAATTTGAACGTTTTGGAATTTTTCCTTGGGTTACAGCCTAATATCTATCAGGTTGCCGAATTTCAAGTTCCTAGCTCATCTGGAAGGGGCTAACACGAAATTTCTTTGATTGGGCGGAAGGGGGGCTAAATATAAAAAAATTGTACTTTTTGCAATTTTTCCTTGGGTTGCAGCCTAAAAGCTGTCAGACTGCCGAATTTCAAGTTCCTAGCTCACTTGGAAGTGGGCAAACATTAATGTCAGTCAGTCAGTCAGTTAGCCTTGTGGCTTTATATATATAAGATAAGATAGAGCCAGGCAATGTGCACGCTACACAGTGCAGACTTCCATTTGAAAATTTATTGCGGGCAAACGATAAGTCGTATCGAGGTACGGATTGCGGCGTTAGACGACCCGTTTAGTGGTCTACTTTGCTGCCTTAGGCGCCTTCTCCTATCCCGCATATTTATGCCATAGAATAAGGTGAACTTTTCGATCCATGTCAAATTTCGCCCACTTTTCACAAATTGAAAAATAATTTTGCCAACTTGGCAGACAGCTACAGTCTTGAAACTTTGCAGGCAGGTTGGCGATGAAAAGACCTATAATTTTGCTTATTTGAGGTTTTGCCGTATCTCAACGGATTTCGCCATAAATTGCTTAAGAATCATAGATTAGGCCGAAATTTCAATAGTGTTTCCACATGTACCCTCCGTTTTCCCATACTTGCAAGGCAGCTAGAATAACGAAAGTCGGTCTACATATGGCCAATGACGTTGCCAAGGAGCGTCCTGAATTTCGTTCATGTATCCATCTTATGAGTGTGTGAATCAGTAAAATCATTTATGGAAATTTAACAAAAATGACCGATACCGGGAAAATGAAGCTCAATCTAAGGTAGAAGGAGTCGAGATACGACAAAAAGTCATAGGACCAAAGTTGTAGATCTCTCCATTTTAGCGCGCGAAAGTGCAGTCTGTTTATTGATAACAATTACCGTTTAGCCACAGGAGAGCTCGAAGCAAAAGCCTGCACCGTCATTAAATTTGGCTTATTATTTCGAATTTTTTAGTGGATGAAATATTTAATATTTTAACTTTTTGCAATTTCTACGTCGGTTACAGGCTGGGAGCTAGAACTTTGCCAAATATTAATTTTGTAGGGCACTGCATCACGGTATCCGCCATTTTGTTTGGGGGGAGGGGGGCCAAAATTTAAAATTTAAAATTTTTGGAATTTTTCCGTAGGTTACACGCTAATAGCTATCACCTTGCCAAATTTCAAGTTTCTAGCTCATGTCGAAGTGGGTAAACATTTATGTCAGTCAGTGAGCCTTACGGCTTTATATATATAAGACTCGCTTTCGCTCGTTGGGGGCTGCGCCCCCAAACCCCCAATTCCTCTATATTTCAAGTGCTCATATGGAAAACTACTGTGACGAAAAGGTACTTCGTTACGATGAACGGATTCGCCACCAGACGGCGCATATATTCGCGTACATATTTGGTCCTGTAATATTTTCTCGTACCGTATATTCACGATTTATAGACGAGGTAGCGTTAAACGTTCCGACGTGGTGAAAATTACGTACGGTTCTCACAAGATAAGGAATTATTTTCCTAACGTAACGGGGAGCTATAATCTTGAAACTTGGAAGGTTTATTGTGGTTGAAACGCTCTATATTTCCGTTATTTGATGTTTTGTCGTATCTGTTCGAGTTGACCGTAGATTGGTTTAGAACCTTGGATTAGGAGGTCAGGGTTTACGTATTACTTTCGTTTTTCCATGTTTACAGGGTGCTAGAATCATGCATTTGGTCACTTGTGGCCCACAAACGTTCCAATGATCCTGCCAAATTTCATGATTCTATCGGTCTTATAAGTGTGCAAAACAGTAAATTAATTACGAAAACTGTAAAAAATTGATGTTAATCTGAAAAATGGAGTTCTATCCAAGGCATAAGGGATCATGATACGACTAAAATTCCCGGGACCGAAGTTGTAGAACCCTTCATGATGGGATCCGAACGTCTTGTCCATTTGGCGGTACGACTTACAGTTTAGCCACCAAAATTATCGAAACGTTACTTAGTACCATAATGAAAATAGCTTCCAGATTTCGATAACTTCTGGAGATGAAAACGTTAAACAATTCAACTCCTTAGAATTTCTCCGTCGGTTGCAGGCCAAAGATGTAACTGCGACAAATTTTAATTCTTTGGCGCACTGCAACATATCGTCCAAAATTTAGTTTAAGGCAAGGGAAGTAAAAATAACACAAAATCAACATATGGAACTTTTCCACAATACAGCCTATTTGCTATCATATTGTCAGATTTTAAGTTTCTAGCTCATGCCGAAGTGGGTAAACATTTATGCCAGCCAGTGAGCCAAACAGTTTTATATATATAATATAGAGCCAGGCAATGTGCACGCTAAATAGTGGAGACTTTGGTTAGGAAATTTATTGCGGAAAAACGGTACGTCGTATCAAAGTATGGATTGTGCCATCAGACGACCCCTTTAGTCTTCTACATTACTGTCTTAGGCCTTTTCTAGTATCTTGCGTATTTATACAAAGGAAAGAGGTGAACATATCGATCCATGTCAAATTTCGACCGCTTTAAACAAGTTGAAAAAAGATTTTGCCAACTTAGTAGACACCTACATTGTTGAAACTTGGCACGCTGGACGACAATATAACGACCTACAATTTTGGTTGTTTGAGGTTATGCCGTATCTCCATGGTCTTCACCATAAATTGATTACGGTACATACATTATGCTGAAATTAAGGTAGTGTTTCTTGGTAAGTTACTGTATTCCTTCAGTTTCCCATACAGTCATAGCAGTAGAATAATCAAAGTCGGTCTACATATGGCCAATGGTCGTGTCAGGGAGCGTGCTGAATTTAGTGTCTATCTGTCTTATGAGTGTGTTAATCAGTAAAAAATGTATGGAAATTTAACAAAATTGATAAAAACCGGGGAAATGAAGGTCAGTCTAAGGTAGAAGGGGCCGAGATACGACAAAAAGTCATACGACCAAAATTGTAGACATCTTAATTTTAGGACGCGAAAGTGCAATCAGTTCATTGATAGCAATTACCGTTCAGCCACAAAATAGCTCTAAACGAAAGTCTGCATCGTCTTTAAATTTGTCTTCATATTTCGATTTTTCAGTGGGTTAATTATTCAAAATTTGAACTTGTTGCGATTTCTTCGTCGGTTACAGGCTTGGATCTAGAGCATTGCCAAATATTAATTTTGTAGGGCACTGCATCATTGCGTCCACCATTTTGTTTGGGGGGGAGGGGTGCAGAGGATTTTGATTGGGTGGTGGAGGGGTAAATATGAGAAAATGGAATGTTTTGGAATTGTTTCTTGGCTTACAGCCCAATTTCTATCAAATTGATTAATTTCAATTCCTGGATCATCTGGATGGGCCTAACACGAAATTTGAGTCTGATAATTTGATTGGGCGGGGAGGGGGCTAAATATGAAAAAATTTAACTAAATTTGAATTTTTCCTTGGGTTGCAACCTAATAGCCATCACATCGCCGAATCTCAAGATCGTAGATCATCTGGAAGGCTCTAACACGAAATTTGAGCCCGATATATTGATTGGGCGGGGGGATGAAATATGAAAAATTTTAACTTTTTGGCATTTTCCTTGGGTTTCAGCCTAATAGCTATCAGACTGCCGAATTCCAATATTCTAGCGCATCTGGAACGGAAGGTTCAAAACCGAAATTTGAGTCCCATATTTTGATTCGGTGGGGGGATAAATATGAAAAATTTGAACTTTTTGGAATTTTCCCTTGAGTTGCAGCCTAATTTATATCACATTGCCAAATTTCAAGTTCCTAGCTCATCTGGAAGGGTCTAACGCGAAATTTTAGTCCGATAATTTTATTGGACGGAAAAGCGGCTAAATATGAAACATTTCAACTTTTTAGAATTTTTCCCACGGTTGCAGCTTAATAGCTATCAGATTACAGAATTCCAAGTTTCTAGCTCATCTGGAACTGAAGGGTCTTACCCGAAATTTGAGTCCGATATTTCGATTCAGTGGAGGCTAAATATGAAAATTTTGAACTTTTTGGAATTCTTCCTTGGGTTACAGCCAAATAGCTATCAGGCAGCCGAATTTCAAGTTCCTAGCTCATATGGAAGGGTCTAACACGAAATTTCAGTCCGATATTTTGATTGGGCGGAAGGGGGCTAAATATGAAAAATTTCAACTTTTCGGAATTTTTCCTTGGTTTGCAGCCTAATAACTGTCAGACTGCCGAATTTCAAGTTCTTAGCTAATCTGCAAGGGTGTAAAACCGAAATTTGAGTGATTCTGCGCGGGGGGGGCTAAATACAAAAAATTTGAACTTTTTGGAATTATCCCTTGGGACACACCCTAATAGATATCAGAGTGCCACATTTCAAGTTCCTAGCTCATCTGGAAGGGCCCAACACGAAATTTCACTCCGATAACTTGATTGGGCGGAAGGGGGGCTAAATATGACAAATTTCAACTTTTTGGAATTTTTCCTTGGGTTGCAGCCTAATAGCTATTTGATTGCCGAATTTCAAGTTCCTAGGTAATCTGCAAGGCTGTAACACCGAAATTTTAGTGATTCGGCGAAGGGGGGCAAAATACAAAAAAATTGAACGTTTTGGAATTTTCCCTTGGGACACACCCTAATAGATATCAGATTGTCACATTTCAAGTTCCTAGCTCATCTGGAAGGGCCTAACACGAAATTTCACTCCGATATTTTGGTTGGGCGGAAGGGGGGCTAAATATGACAAAATTCAACTTTTTGGAATTTTTCCTTGGGTTGCAGCCTAATAGCTATTTGATTGCCGAATTTCAAGTTCCTAGCTAATCTACAAGGCTGTAACACCGAAATTTGAGTGATTCGGCGAAGGGGGGCTAAATACAAAAAAATTGAACTTTTTGGAATCTTCCCTTGGGACACACCCTAATAGCTATCAGATTGCCACATTTCAAGTTCCTAGCTCATCTGGAAGGGCCTAACACGAAATTTAACTCCGATATTTTGACTGGGCGGAAGGGGGGGTATGTATAAAAAATTTGAACTTTTTGGATTTTTCTCTTGGGCTACAGCCTAATAGCTATCAGATCGTCGAATTTCAAGTTCCTAGCTCAGCTGGAAGGGTCTAACACGGAATTTCAGCCCGATATTTTGATTGGGCGCAAGGGGGGCTAAATTTGAAGAATTTAAACTTTATCGAATTTTCTCTTCGGTTGCAGCCTAATAGCTATCAGACTGCCGAATTTCAAGTTCCCAGCTCATCTGGAAGGGTGTAACACGAAATTTTAGTCCGATAATTTGATTGGGCGGAAGGGGGGCTAAATATGAAAAATGTCAACTTTTTTGAATTTTTCCTTGGGTTGCAGCCAAATAGCTATCAGATTGCCGAATTTCAAGTTCCTACCTCACTTGGTAGTGGGCAAACATTAATGTCAGTCAGTGAGTCAGTGAGTGAGTCAGTCAATTAGCCTTGTGGCTTTATATATATAAGATAAGATAAGATAAGATAGAGCCAGGCAATGTGCACGCTAAATAGTGCAGGCTTTCGTTTGGAAATTGATTGCGAACAAACGGTGCGTCGTATCGAGGTACGGATTGCGGCGTTAGACGACCCTTTTAGTGGTCTGCATTACTGGCTTAGGCGCTTTCTCCTATCCCGCATATTTATGCCATAGAACGAGGTGAACGTTTCGATCCATGTCAAATTTCGCCCACTTTTCACAAGTTGAAAAATAATTTTGCCAACTTGGCAGACAGCTACAGTCTTGAAACTTTGCAGGCAGATTGGCGATGAAACGACCTATAATTTTGGTTATTTAAGGTTTTGCCGTATCTCAACGGGTTTCGCCATAAATTGCTTAAGAATCATAAATTAGGCCGAAATTTCAATAGTGTTTCCACATGTACCCTCCGTTTTCCCATACTTGCAAGGCAGCTAGAATAACGAAAGTCGGTCTACATATGGCCAATGACGTTACCAAGGAGCGTCCTGAATTTAGTTCATCTATCCATCTTATGAGTGTGTGAATCAGTAAAATCATTTATGGAAATATAACAAAAATGACCAAAACCGGGAAAATGAAGCTCAATCTGAGGTAGAAGGAGTCGAGATACGACAAAAAGTCATAGGACCAAAGTTGTAGATCTCTTCATTTTAAGGGCCGAAAGTGCAGTCCGTTTATTGATAACAATTGCTGTTTAGCCACAAGAGAGCTCGAAACGAAAGCCTGCACCGTCATTTAATTTGGCTTAAAATTTCGAATTTTTTAGTGGATGAAATATTAAATATTTTAACTTTTTGCAATTTGTACGTCGGTTACAGGCTAGAAGCTAGAACTTTGCCAAATATTAATTTTGTAGGGCACTGCATCACGGTATCCGCCATTTGGTTTGGGGGGAGGGAGCAAAAATTAAAAATTTATAATTTTTGGAATTTTTCCGTAGGTTGCACGCTAATAGCTATCACCTTGCCAAATTTCAAGTTTCTAGCGCATCTGGAACTGAAGGATCTAACCCGAAACTTTTTTATTCCGTGGGGGGCTACGTACACAAAAATTTGAACTTTTTGGAATTTTTCCTTGGGTTACAGCCTAATATCTATCAGGTTGCCGAATTTGAAGTTCCTAGCTCATCTGGAAGGGTCTAACACGAAATTTCTTGAATTGGGCGGAAGGGGGGCTAAATATAAAAAAATTGTACGTTTTGCAATTTTTCCTTGGGTTGCAGCCTAAAAGCTGTCAGACTGCCGAATTTCAAGTTCCTAGCTCACTTGGAAGTGGGCAAACATTAATGTCAGTCAGTCAGTGAGTCAGTTAGCCTTGTGGCTTTATATATATAAGACTCGCTTTCGCTCGTTGGGGGCTGCGCCCCCAAACCCCCCATTCCTGTTGTACATTATAAGTGGTCACATGGAAAATTACATTGACGAACCGGTACTTCGTTACGAAAAATGGATTGCGCCACCAGACGGCCCATATATTCGCTTACATGTATGGTCCTCTAATATTTTCTCGTATCGTACATTCACGAGTTATAGAAAAGATAGCGTTAAACGTTTCGACGTGGTGAAAATTACATACGATTCTCACAAGATTCGAAATTATTTTCCTAACGTAACGGGGAGCTACAGTCTTGAAAGTTGGTAGGTTTATCTTATTTGAAACGCTCTATATTTCCGTTATTTGATGTTTAGTCGTATCTGCATCGTTTTCGCCGCAGATTGGTTTAGAACCTTGGATTAGGAATACAGTGTTTCCGTTTTACTTTCGTTTTTCCATTTTTACAGGGTGCTAGAATCATGCATTTTGCTCACGTGTCACCCTCGAAAGTTCCAGTGAGCCTGCTAAATTTCGTGAACCTATCGGTCTTATAAGTGTGTAACACAGTAAAATTAACTACGGAAAATGTAAAAATTGACGTTAAATCTGAAAAATGCAGCTCTATCTAAGGCATAAGGCATCATGATACGACTAAAATTCCCGGGTCAGAAGTTGTAGATCTCTTCAAGATCGGATCCGAACGTCTTGTCCATTTGGTGGTAGAACTTACAGTTTAGCCACCAAAATCCTCGAAACGCTAGTTAGCACCATAATGAAAATTACTTCCAGATTTCGATATTTTCTGGAGATAGAATTTTACTTATTTAATGTTTTGCCGTATCTCCAAGGGATTCACCATAAATTGCTTAGGAACCTTAAATTAGCCTGAAATTTTATTGGTGTTTCCATATATTCCTTCCATTTTCCTATACATTCAAGGCAGCTAGAATAATGAATGTCGGTCTGCATATGCCCAATAACCGTGCCAAGGACCGTGTTCAATTTAGTGCATCTATCTGTCTCATGAGTGTGTGAATCAGTAAATTAATTTTTGAAAATTTAACAAAATTTTCCAAAACCGAGAAAATGAAGCTGAATCTGAGGTAGAAGGGGTCGAGATACGGCGGAAAGTCATAGGACCAAAGTTGTATATCTACTCATTTTAGGAAATGAAAGTGCAGTCCATTTATCGATAACTATTACGGTTTACCCAGAAGAGATCTCGAAACAAATTTGGCTTAATATTTCGAATTTTTAGTGGATTGAATATTAATTATATTAACTTATTGCAGTTTCTACGCCGGATATGGTTTAGGAGCTAGAAATTTGCCAAATTTTAATTTTGTAAGGCGCTGCATTACGGTGTAGCCATTTTGTTTGGGGGAGGGGGTAAATTTAAATTTTATACTTTTAGGAATTTTTCCGCAGGATACACGCTAATAGCTATCACATTGCCAAATTCAAAGTTCCTAGCCCATCTGGAAGGGTCTAACCCGAAATTTGAGTCCGGTAATTTGATTGAGCCGTGGGGGTCTAAATATGAAAAATTTGAACTTTCCGAATTTTTTCCTTGGGTTACAGCCTAATAGGTATCAGAAAGGGTCTACGAAATTTGAGTCCGATAAATTGATTGGGCGGAAGGGTGTAGCATTTGAGTCCGGTATTTTAATCCGGTGTGGGGGGCTAAATGTGATAAATTTGAACATTTTGAAATATTTCCACGGGTTATAGAATAACAGCTATCAGATTGCCGAATTCCAAGCTTCAAGTTCATCTGGAACGGAAGGGTCTAACCCGAAATTTGAGTCCGACATTTTGATTCGACGGGAGGCTAAATACGAAAATTTGAACATTTTGGAGTCTTGCCTTGGGTTGCAGCCTAATAGCTATCAGATTTCCGAATTTCAAGTTCCTAGCTCATCTGGAAGGGTCTAACAGGAAGTTTTCGTCCGATATTTCGATGGGGAGGAAGGATGGGCTAAATACGAAAAATTTCAACGTTTTTGAATTTTTCCTTAGTTGCAGCCTAATAGGTATCAGACTGCCGAATTCCAATTTTCCAGCTCATCTGGAACGGAAGGGTCTAACCCGAAATTTGAGTCCGACATTTTGATTCGACGGGAGGCTAAATACGAAAATTTGAACATTTTGGAGTCTTGCCTTGGGTTGCAGCCTAATAGCTATCAGATTTCCGAATTTTAAGTTCCTAGCTCATCTGGAAAGGTCTAACACGAAATTTTCGTCCGATAATTTGATGGGGCGGAAGGGGGGCTAAAAATGAAAATTTTCAACGTTTTTGAATTTTTCCTTGGGTTGCAGCCTAATAGCTATCAGACTGCCGAATTCCAAATTTCAACCTTATCTGGAATGGAAGGGTCTAACCCGAAATTTGAGTCCGACATTTTGATTCGAAGGGGGGCTAAATACGAAACATTACAACTTTTTGGAATTTTGCCTTGGGTTACAGCCTAATAGCTACCATATTTCCGAATTTCAAGTTCCTAGCTTATCTGGAAGAGTCTAACACGAAATTTTAGTCTGATAAATTGATGGGGCGGAAGGGGGGCTAAATATGAAAAATTTCAACGTTTTTGAATTTTTCCTTGGGTTGCAGCCTAATAGCTATCAGACTGCCGAATTAAAAGTTTCCAGGTCATCTGTAACGAAAGGGTCTAATCCGAAATTTGAGTCCGATATTTTGATTGGGTGGGGGCTAAATACGAAAAATTTGTACATTTTAGAATTACGCCTTGGCTTACAGCCCAATAGCTATCTGATTTCCGAATTTCAAGTTCCTAGCTCATCTGGAAGTGTCTAACACGAAATTTTAGTCCGATAATTTGATGGGGCGGAAGGGGGGCTAAATGTGAAAAATTTCAACGTTTTTGAATTTTTCGTTGGGTTGCAGCCTAATAGCTATCAGACTGCCGAATTCCAAGTTTCCAGGTCATCTGGAACTGAAGGGTCTAACCCGAAATTTGAGTCCGATATTTTGATTCGATGGGGGCCAAATACGTAAAATTTGTACATTTTGGAATTTTGCCTTGGGTTACAGCCTAATAGCTATCAGATTTCCGAATTTCAAGTTCCTAGCTCATCTGGAAGGGTCTACACGAAATTTTAGTCCGATAATTTGATGGGGCGGAAGGGGGGCTAAATATGAAAATTTTCAACGTTTTTGAATTTTTCCTTGGGTTGCAGCCTAATAGCTATCAGACTGCCGAATTCCAAGTTTCCAGGTCATTTGGAACTGAAGGGTCTAACCCGAAATTTGAGTCCGATATTTTGATTCGATAGGGGCCAAATACGAAAAATTGTAACTTTTTAAATTTTGCCTTGGGTTACAGCCTAATAGCTATCATATTTCCGAATTTCAAGTTCCTAGCTTACCTGGAAGGGTCTAACACGAAATTTTAGTCTGATAAGTTGATTGGGCGGAAGGGGGGCTAAATATGAAAAATTTTAACTTTTTTGAATTTTTCCTTAGGTTGCAGCCTAATAGCTATCAGACTGCCGAATTCCAAGTTTCCAGGTCATCTGTAACGGAAGGGTCTAATCCGAAATTTGAGTCCGATATCTTGATTGGATGGGGGCTAAATACGAAAAATTTGTACATTTTGGAATTTTGCCTTGGCTTACAGCCCAATAGCTATCAGATTTCCGAATTTCAAGTTCCTAGCTCATCTGGAAGGGTCTAACACGACATTTTAGACCGATAATTTGATGGGGCGGAAGGGGGCTAAATATGAAAAATTTCAACGTTTTTGAATATTTCCTTGGGTTGCAGCCTAATAGCTATCAGACTGCCGAATTCCAAGTTTCCACGTCATCTGGAACGGAAGGGTCTAACCCGAAATTTGAGTCCGATATTATGATTCTATGGGAGCCAAACACGTAAAATTTGTACATTTTGGAATTTTGCCTGGGGTTACAGCCTAATAGCTATCAGATTTCCGAATTTCAAGTTCCTAACTCATCTGGAAGGGTCTAACACGAAATTTTAGTCCGATAATTTGATGGGGCGGAAGGGGGCCTAAATATGAAAATTTTCAACGTTTTTGAATTTTTTCTTGGGTTGCAGCCTAATAGCTATCAGACTGCCGAATTCCAAATTTCCACCTTATCTGGAACGGAAGGGTCTAACCCGAAATTTGAGTCCGACATTTTGATTCGAAGTGGGGCTAAATACGAAAAATTATAACTTTTTGGAATTTTGCCTTGGGTTACAGCCTAATAGCTATCATATTTCCGAATTTCAAATTCCTAGCTCATCTGGAAGGGTCTAACACGAAATTTTAGTCTGATATTTTGATAGGGCGGAAGGGGGGTTAAATATGAAAAATGTCAACATTTTTGAATTTTTCCTTGGGTTGCAGCCTAATAGCTATCAGACTGCCGAATTCCAAATTGCCACCTTATCTGGAATGGAAGGGTCTAACCCGAAATTTGAGTCCGATATTTTGATTCGAAGGGGGGCTAAATACCAAAAATTATAACTTTTTGGAATTTTGCCTTGGGTTACAGCCTAATAGCTATCATATTTCCGAATTTCAAGTTCCTAGCTCATCTGGAAGGCTCTAACACGAAATTTTAGTCCGATACTTTGATGGGGCGGAAAGGGGGCTAAATATGAAAAATGTCAACGTTTTTGAATTTTTCCTTGGCTTGCAGCCTAATAGCTATCAGACTGCCGAATTCCAAGTTTCAAGGTCCTCTGTAACGGAAGGGTCTAATCCGAAATTTGAGTCCGATATTTTGATTGGATGGGAGCTAAATACGAAAAATTTGTACATTTTGGAATTTTGCCTTAGCTTACAGCCCAATAGCTATCAGATTTCCGAATTTCAAGTTCCTAGCTCATCTGGAAGGGTCTAAAACGAAATATTAGTCCGATAATTTGATGAGGCAGAAGAGGGGCAAAATATGAAAAATTTCAACGTTTTTGAATTTTTCCTTGGGTTGCAGCCTAATAGCTATCAGACTGCCGAATTCCAAGTTTCAAGGTCATCTGGAACGGAAGGGTCTAACCCGAAATTTGAGTCCGACATTTTGATTCGTGGGGGGCTAAATACGAAAAAATATAACTTTTTGGAATTTTGCCTTGGGTTGCAGCCTAATAGCTATCATATTTCCGAATTTCCAGTTCCTAGCTCATCTGGAAGGGTCTAACACGAAATTTTAGTCCGATATTTTGATGGGGCGGAAGGGGAGCCAAATATGAAAAATTTCAACGTTTTTGAATTTTTCCTTGGGTTGCAGCCTAATAGCTATCAGATTTCCGAATTTCAGGTTCCTAGCTCCTCTGGAAAGGTCTAACACGAAATTTCAGTCCGATAATTTGTTTGGGCGGAAGGGGGGCAAATTTTGAAAAATTTCAACTTTTCGGAATTTTTCCTTGATTTGCAGCCTAATAGCTATTTGATTACTGAATTCCAAGTTTCTAGCTCATCTGGAACGGAAGGGTCTAACCCGAAATTTGAGTCCGAAATTTTGATTCGGTGGGGGGCCAAATATAAGAAATTTGAACTCTTTGGAATTTTGCCTTGGGTTGCAGCCTAATGGCTATCCGACTGCCGAATTTCAAGTTCCTAGCTCATCTGGAAGGGTCTAACACTAAATTTGAGTCCGATAATTTGATTGGGCGGTAGGGGGGCTATATATACAAAATTTGAACTTTTTTGAATTTTTCCTTCGGTTGCACCCCAATAGCTATCAGACTGTAGAATTTCAAGTTCCTAGCTCACTTGGAAGTGGGCAAACATTAATGTCAGTCAGTGAGTGAGTGAGTGAGTGAGTGAGTGAGTGAGTCAGTTAGCCTTGTGGCTTTATATATATAAGACTCGCTTTCGCTCGTTGGGGGCTGCGCCCCCAAACCCCCAATTCCTCTACATTACAAGTGGCCCCATGGAAAATTTCTGTGAGGAACCGGTACTTCGTTACGAAAAAAGGATTGTGCCACCAAAAGGCCCATTTTTTGCGTATATTTTTGGTCCTATAATATTTTCTCGTACCGTATATTAAAGGTTTATAGCAAAAATAACCTTAAACGTTTTGACGAGGTGCAAATTACGTACGGTTCTCACAAGATAAGAAATAATTTCCTAACGTAACGGGGAGTTATAGTCTTGAAACTTGGTAGGTTTAACGTGGTTGAAACGCTCTATATTTACTTTCATTGATGTTCTGTCGTATCTGCGTCGAGTTCAGCAAAGATTGGTTTAGAACCTTGGATTAAGAGTACCGTGTTTACGTATTACTTTCGTTTTTCCATTTTTACAGGGTGCTAGAATCATGCATTTTGCTCACATATGATCCACGAACGTTCCAATGAGCCTGCCAAATTTCATGATTCTATCGGTCTTATAAGTGTGTAAAACAGTAACATTATTTATGGAAAATGTAAAAAAATGGACGTCAAATCTGAAAAAAGAAGCTCTATCGAAGGCATAAGGGATCATTTCACGACTAAAATTCCCGGGACCGAAGTTGTAGATCTCTTCATGATGGGATCAACACATCTTGTCCATTTGGCGGTACGACTTACAGTTTAGCCACCAAAATCCTCGAAAAGTTAGTTGTCACCATCATGAAAATTGCTTCCAGATTTCGATAATTTCTGGAGATAAAAACGTTAAACAATGCAACTCTTCCAAATTTCTCCGTCGGTTGCAGGCGAAAGTTGTAACTGCGACAAATATTAATTTTCTTGCGCACGGCAACACATCGTCCACAATTTAGTTTAAGGGAAAGGAAATAAAAATAACAAAAAATCAACATTTAGCCAGGCAATTTGCATGCTAAATAGTGCAGGCTTTCATTTGGAAATTTATTGCAGGCAAACGGTGCGTCGTATCGTGGTACGGATTGCGGCGTTATACGACGCTTTTAGTCATCTACATTACTATCTTAGGCGCTTTCTCGTATCCCGCATATTTATACCATAGAATGAGGTGATCGTTTCGACCCATGTCAAATTTCGTCCACTTTTCACAAATTGAAAAATAATTGTGCCAACTTAGCAGACAGGTACAGTCTTGAAACTTTGCAGGCATGTTGACTATGAAACGACCTATAATTTTGGTTATTTAAGGTTTTGGCGTATCTCAACGGGCTTCGCCATAAATTGCTTAGGGATCATAAATTAGGCTAAAATTTCAATAGTGTTTCCACATGTACCCACAGTTTCCCCCTATTTGCAAGGCAGTTAGAATAACAAAATTCGGTATACGTATGACGAATGACGTTGCCAAGGAGCGTGCTGAATTTCGTTCATCTACCCATCTTATGAGTGTGTGAATCAGTAAAATCATCTATGGAAATTTAACAAAAATGACCAAAACCGGGAAAATGAAGCTCAATCTGAGGTGGAAGGGGTCGAGATACGACAAAAAGTCATAAGACCAAAGTTGTAGATTTCTTCATTTTAGGATACGAAAGTGCAATCCATTTATTGATAGCGATTACAGTTCAGCCACAAGATACCTCGAAACTAAAGTCTGCACCGTCATTAAATTTGAAGATTTCGAATTTTTTAGTGGGTGAAATGTTAAATATTAGATCTTCTAGAAACTTCTACGTCGGTTACAGGCCTGGAGCTAGAGCACTGCTACTTTTTTTAATTTTGTAGGGCACTGCATCATGGCGACCGCCATTTTGTTTGGGGGGATGGGTGCTGAAATTAAAATTTCAATTTTTTGGTATTTTTCCGTAGGTTACAGGCTAATAGCTATAATATTGCCAAATTTCAAGTTCCTAGCTCATCTGGAAGGGTCTAACACGAAATTTCAGTCCAATAATTTGATTGGGCGGAAGAGGGGCCAATTATGAAAAATATCAACTTTTTGGATATTTTCCCTGGGTTCCAGCCTAATAGCTATCAGATTGCCGAATTTCAAGTTCTTTGCTTATCTGGAAGGGTTTAACACGAAATTTTAGTCCGATAATTTGATTGGGCGTAAGGGGGGCTAAATATGAAAAATGTCAACATTTTTGAATTTTTCCTTGGGTTGCAGCCTAATAGCTATCAGACTGCCGAATTCCAAGTTTTCAGATCATCTGGAACGGAAGGGTCTAACCGGAAATTTGAGTCCAATATTTTGATTCGATGGGGGCCTAAATACAAAAAATTTGAACCTTTTGGAAATTTGCCTTGGGTTACAGCCTAATAGCTATCAGATTGCCGAATTTCAAGTTCCTTGCTCATCTGGAAGGGTCTAACACGAAATTTCAGTCCGATAATTTGATTGGGCTCAAGGGGGGCCAATTATGAAAAATATCAACTTTTTGGATATTTTCCCTGGGTTCCAGCCTAATAGCTATCAGATTGCCGAATTTCAAGTTCCTAGCTCATCTGAAAGGGTCTAACACGAAATTTTAGTCCGATAATTTGATTGGGCGTAAGGGGGGCTAAATATGAAAAATGTCAACATTTTTGAATTTTTCCTTGGGTTGCAGCCTAATAGCTATCAGACTGCCGAATTCCAAGTTTTCAGCTCATCTTGAACGGAAGGGTCTAACCCGAAATTTGAGTCCAATATTTTGATTCGATGGGGGGCTAAATACAAAAAATTTGAACCTTTTGGAATTTTGCCTCGGGTTACAGCCTAATAGCTATCAGATTGCCGAATTTCAAGTTCCTTGCTCATCTGGAAGGGTCTAACACGAAATTTCAGTCCGATAATTTGATTGGGCGGAAGGGGGCCAATTATGAATAATATCAACTTTTTGGATATTTTCCTTGGGTTCCAGCCTAATAGCTATCAGATTGCCGAATTTCAAGTTCCTAGCTCATCTGAAAGGGTCTAACACGAAATTTTAGTCCGATAATTTGATTGGGCGTAAGGGGGGCTAAATATGAAAAATGTCAACATTTTTGAATTTTTCCTTGGGTTGCAGCCTAATAGCTATCAGACTGACGAATTCCAAGTTTTCAGCTCATCTGGAACGGAAGGGTCTAACCCGAAATTTGAGTCCAATATTTTGATTCGATAGGGGGCTAAATACAAAAACTTTGAACCTTTTGGAATTTTGCCTTGGGTTACAGCCTAATAGCTATCAGATTGCCGAATTTCAAGTTCCTAGCTCATATGGAAGGGTCTAACACGAAATTTCAGTCCGATAATTTGATTGGGCGGAAGGGGGCCAATTATGAAAAATGTCAACTTTTTGGATATTTTCCTTGGGGTCCAGCCTAATAGCTATCATATTGCCGAATTTCAAGTTCTTTGATTATCTGGAAGGGTCTAACACGAAATTTTAGTCCGATAATTTGATTGGGTGTAAGGGGGGCTAAATATGAAAAATGTCAACATTTTTGAATTTTTCCTTGGGTTGCAGCCTAATAGCTATCAGACTGCCGAATTCCAAGTTTTCAGCTCATCTGGAACGGAAGGGTCTAACCGGAAATTTGAGTCCAATATTTTGATTCGATGGGGGGCTAAATACAAAAATTTGAACCTTTAGGAATTTTGCCTTGGGTTACAGCCTAATAGCTATCAGATTGCCGAATTTCAAGTTCCTTGCTCTTCTGGAAGGGTCTAACACGAAATTTCAGTCCGATAATTTGATTGGGCGGAAGGGGGGCCAATTATGAAAAATATCAACTTTTTGGATATTTTCCTTGGGTTCCAGCATAATAGCTATCAGATTGCCGAATTTCAAGTTCCTAGCTCATCTGAATGGGTCTAAAACGAAATTTTAGTCCGATAATTTGATTGGGCGTAAGGGGGGCTAAATATGAAAAATGTCAACATTTTTGAATTTTTCCTTGGGTTGCAGCCTAATAGCTATCAGACTGCCGAATTCCAAGTTTTCAGCTCATCTTGAACGGAAGGGTCTAACCCGAAATTTGAGTCCAATATTTTGATTCGATGGGGGGCTAAATACAAAAAATTTGAACCTTTTGGAATTTTGCCTTGGGTTACAGCCTAATAGCTATCAGATTGCCGAATTTCAAATTTCCTTGCTCATCTGGAAGGGTCTAACACGAAATTTCAGTCTGATAATTTGATTTGATCGGAAGGGGGGCCAATTATGAAAAATGTCAACTTTTTGGATATTTTCCTTGGGTTCCAGCCTAATAGCTATCAGATTGCCGAATTTCAAGTTCCTAGCTCATCTGAAAGGGTCTAACACGAAATTTTAGTCCGATAACTTGATTGGGCGTAAGGGGGGCTAAATATGAAAAATGTCAACATTTTTGAATTTTTCCTTGGGTTGCAGCCTAATAGCTATCAGACTGCCGAATTCCAAGTTTTCAGCTCATCTGGAACGGAAGGGTCTAACCGGAAATTTGAGTCCAATATTTTGATAAGATGGGGGGCTAAATACAAAAAATTTGAACCTTTTGGAATTTTGCCTTAGGTTACAGCCTAATAGCTATCAGATTGCCGAATTTCAAGTTCCTAGCTCATATGGAAGGGTCTAACACGAAATTTTAGTCCGATAATTTGATGGGGCGGAAGGGGGGCTAAATATGAAAAATTTCAACTTTTTTGAATTTTTCCTTGGGTTGCAGCCTAATAGATATCAGATTGCCGAATTTCAAGTTCCTAGCTCACTTGGAAGTGGGCAAACATTAATGTCAGTCAGTGAGTCAGTGAGTGAGTCAGTCAATTAGCCTTGTGGCTTTATATATATAAGATAAGATAGAGTCGGGCAATGTGCACGCTGAATAGTGCAGGCTTTCGTTTGGAAATTTATTGCGAGCAAACGGTGCATCGTATCGCGGTACGGTTTGCGGCGTTAGGCGACCCTTTTAGTGGTCTATATTACTGTCTTTGGCGCTTTCTCCTACCCCGCATATTTATGCCATAGAGGAGGTGAACGTTTCGATCCATGTCAAATTTCGCCCACTTTTCACAAATTGAAAAATAATTTTTCCATCTTGGCAGACAGCTACAGTCTTGAAACTTTGCAGGCACGTTGACGATGAAACGGCCTATAATTTCGGTTATTTGAGGTTTTGCCGTATCTCAACGGGTTTCGCCATAAATTGCTTAAGAATCATAAGTTAGGCCGAAATTTCAATAGTGTTTCCACATGTACCCTCCGTTTTCCCATACTTGCAAGGCAGCTAGAATAACGAAAGTCGGTCTACATATGGCCAATGCCGTTGCCAAGGAGCGTGCTGAATTTCGTTCATCTATCTATCATACGAGTGTGTGAATCAGAAAATAATTTATGGAAATTTAACAAAATTTTGCGAAACCGGGAAAATGAAGCTCAATCTAAGGTAGAAGGGGTCGAGATACGACAAAAAGTCATAAGACCAAAGTTGTAGATCTCTTAATTTTAGGAGTCGAAAGTGCAATCCGTTCATTGATAGCAAATACCGTTCGGCCACAAGAGAGCTCGAAACGAAAGCCTGCACCGTCCTATATATTGATTCGGTGGGAGGGGGTTAATTATTAAAAATTTTAGCTTTTCGGATTTTTTCCAGGGGTTACAGCCTAATAACTATCAGAATGCTGAATTTCAAGTTCCTAGCTCATCTGGAAGGATCTACCCCGAAATTTTAGTCCGAAACTTTGATTGGGTGGACGGGGGCTAAATAGGAAAAGATTCAGCTTTGTGCATTTTTTCCTGGTGTTACAGCCGAATAGCTATCAGATTACCGAATTTCAAGTTCCTAGCTCATCTGGAACTGGAGGGCCTGACCCGAAATTTGAGTCCGATATTTTGATTCCGTGGGGGGCTAAATACAAAAAATTTAACTTTTTGGAATTTTGCCTTGGGTTACAGCCTCATATACATCAGGTTGCCGAATTTCAAGTTCCTAGCTCATCTGGAAGGGTCTAACACGAAATTTCTTTGATTGGGCGGAAGGGGGGCTAAATATAAAAAAAATTCAACTTTTTGGAATTTTTCCTTGTGTTGCAGCCAAATAGCTATCAGATTGCCGAATTTCAAGTTCCTACTTCACTTGGAAGTGGGCAAACATTAATGTCAGTCAGTCAGTGAGTGAGTCAGCCTTGTGGCTTTATATATATAAGACTCGCTTTCGCTCGTTGGGGGCTGCGCCCCCAAACCCCCCATTCCTGTATATTATAAGTGGTCACATGGAAAATTACAGTCGCGAACCGGTACTTCGTTACGAAAAACGGATTGCGCCACCAGACGGCCCATATATTCGCTTACATGTATGGTCCTCTAATATTTTCTCGTACCGTACATTCACGAGTTATAGAAATGATAGCGTTAAACGTTTCGACGTGGTGAAAATTACATACGATTCTCGCAAGATAAGAAATTTCCTAACGTAACGGGGAGCTACAGTCTTGAAAGTTGGTAGGTTTATCGTGTTTGAAACGCTCTATATTTCCGTTATTTGATGTTTAGTCGTATCTGCATCGTTTTCGCCGCAGATTGGTTTAGAACCTTGGATTAGGAATACAGTGTTTCCGTTTTACTTTCGTTTTTCCAGTTTTACAGGGTGCTAGAATCATGCATTTTGCTCACGTGTCACGCTCGAAAGTTCCAGTGAGCCTGCTAAATTTCATGAACCTATCGGTCTTATAAGTGTGTAACACAGTAAAATTAACTACGGAAAATGTAAAAATTGACGTTAAATCTGAAAAATGCAGCTCTATCTAAGGCATAAGGGATCATGATACGACTAAAATTCCCGGGTCAGAAGTTGTAGATCTCTTCATGATCGGATCCGAACGTCTTGTCCATTTGGTGGTAGAACTTACAGTTTAGCCACCAAAATCCTCGAAACGCTAGTTAGCACCATAATGAAAATTACTTCCAGATTTCGATATTTTCTGGAGATAGAATATTACTTATATAATGTTTTGCCGTATCTCCAAGGGATACACCATAAATTGCTTAGGAACCTTAAATTAGGCTGAAATTTTATTGGTGTAAATATGAAAAATTTCAACTTTTCGAAATTTTTCCTTGGGTTGCACCGTAATAGCTATTTGATTGCCGAATTTCAAGTTCCTAGCTAATCTGCAAGGGTGTAACACCGAAATTAGAGTGATTCGGCGAAGGGGGGGCTAAATACAAAAAAATTGAACTTTTTGGAATTATCCCTTGGGACACACCCTAATAGCTATCAGATTGCCACATTTCAAGTTCCTAGCTCATCTGGAAGGGTCTAACACGAAATTTTAGTCCGATATTTTGATGGGGCGAAGGGGGGCTAAATATGAAAAATTTCAACTTTTTTGAATTTTTCCTTGGGTTTCAGCCTAATAGCTATCAGATTGCCGAATATCAAGTTCCTAGCTCACCTGGAAGTGGGCAAACATTAATGTCAGTCAGTCAGTCAGTCAGTCAGTGAGTCAGTCAAAGATAAGATAAGATAGAGCCGGGCAATGTGCACGCTAAATAGTGCAGACTTCCATTTGGAAATTCATTGCGTCCGAACGGTAAGTCGTATCGAGGTAAGGTTTTCACCATCGGACGTCCCATTTAGTCGCCTACAGTAGTGTGTGGGGCATTCTCTCGTATCTCGCCTATTTATACCATATAAAGGGGTGAACGTTTCGATCCATATCAAATTTCGTCCGCTTAGCAACAGTTGAAAAATAATTTTGCCAACATAGCAGACAGCTACAGTCTTGAAACTTTGCAGGCAGGTTGACAATAAAACGATCTATAATGTTGGTTATTTGAGGTTTTGCCGTATCTCAACGGGTTTCGCCATAAAATTGCTTAAGAATCATAAATTAGGCCGAAATGTCAATAGTGTTTCCACATGTACCCTCCGTTTTCCCATACTTTCAAGGCAGCTAGAATAACGAAAGTCGGTCTACATATGGCCAATGACGTTGCCAAGGAGCGTCCTGAATTTCGTTCATCTATCCATCTTATGAGTGTGAGAATCAGTAAAACCTTTATGGAAATTTAACATAAATGACCGAAACCGGGAAAATGAAGCTCAATCTATGGTAGAAGGAGTCGAGATACGACAAAAAGTCATAGGACCAAAGTTGTAGATCTCTTCATTTTAGGGGCCGAAAGTGCAGTCCGTTTATTGATAACAATTACCGTATAGCCACAAGACAGCTCGAAACGAAAGCATGCACCGTCATTTAATTTGGCTTAATATTTCGAATTTTTTGTGGATAAAATATTAAATATTTCAACTTATTGCAATGTCTACGTCGGTCACAGGCTAGGAGCTACAACTTTGCCAAATTTTAATTTTTTTAGGGCACTTCATCACGGGGTCCGCCATTTTGTTTAGGGGGAGGGGGACAAAAATTCAAAATGTAAACTTTTGGAATTTTTCCGTTGGTTACACGCTAATAGCTATCATGTTGAAAAATTCCAAGTTTCTAGCTCATCTGGAACGGAAGGGTCTAACCCGAAAATTGAGTCCGACGATTTGATTCGACGGGGGCTAAATACGAAAAATTTGAACTTCTGGAATTTGTCCTTGGTTTACAGCCTAATAGGTATCAGAAAGGGTGTGCGAAATTTGAGTCCGATAATTTGATTGGGCGGAAGGGTGTAGCACGAAATTTGAGTCCGGTATTTTAATCCTTTGTGGGGGGCTAAATATGAAAAATTTGAACTTTTTGAAATATGTCCTTGGGTTATGGAATAACAGTTATCAGATTTCCGCATTTCAAGTTCCTACCATATCTGGAAGGGTCTAACACGAAATTTCAGTCCGATATTTTGATGGGGCGGAAGGGGGGCTAAATATGAAAGATGTCGACGTTTTTTAATTTTTCCTTGGGTTACAGCCTAATAGCTATGAGACTGCAGAATTCCAAGTTTCCAGCTCATCTGGAACGGAAGAGTCTAACCCGAAATTTGAGTCCGACATCTTGATTCGACGGGGGGCTAAATACGGAAAATAGAACTTTTTGGAATTTTGCCTTGTGTTATATCCTAATAGCTATCAGATATTCCGAATTTCAATTTTTTAGCTCATCTGGAAGGGTCTAACACGAAATTTTAATCCGATATATTGATGGGGCGGAAGGGGGGCTAAATATGAAAAATGTCAACATTTTTGAATTTTTCCTTGGGTTGCAGCCTAATAGCTATCAGACTGCCGAATTCCAAGTTTTCAGCTCATCTGGAACGGAAGGGTCTAACCCGAAATTTGATTCCAATATTTTGATTCGATGGGGGGCTAAATACAAAAAATTTGAACTTTTAGGAGTTTTGCCTTGGGTTACAGCCTAATAGCTATCAGATTGCCGAATTTCAAGTTCCTAGATCATGTGGAAGGGTCTAGCACGAAATTTTAGTCCGATTATTTGATGGGGCGGAAGGGGGGCTAAATATGAAAAATTTCAACTTTTTTGAATTTTTCCTTGGGTTTCAGCCTAATAGCTATCAGATTGCCGAATATCAAGTTCCTAGCTCACCTGGAAGTGGGCAAACATTAATGTCAGTCAGTCAGTCAGTCAGTCAGTGAGTCAGTCAGCCTTGTGGCTTTATATATATAAGATAAGATAGAGCCGGGCAATGTGCACGCTAAATAGTGCAGACTTCCATTTGGAAATTCATTGCGTCCAAACGGTAAGTCGTATCGAGGTAAGGTTTTCACCATCGGACGTCCCATTTAGTCGCCGACAGTACTGTGTGGGGCATTCTCTCGTATCTCGCCAATTTATACCATATAAAGGGGTGAAAGTTTCGATCCATATCAAATTTCGTCCGCTTAGCAACAGTTGAAAAATAATTTTGCCAACTTGGCAGACAGCTACAGTCTTGAAACTTTGCACGCAGGTTGACGATGAAACGACCTATAATTTTGGTTATTTGAGGTTTTGCCGTATCTCAACGGGTTTCGCCATAAATTGCTTAAGAATCATAAATTAGGCCGAAATTTCAATAGTGTTTCCACATGTACCCTCCGTTTTCCCATACTTGCAAGGCAGCTAGAATAACGAAAGTCGGTGTACATATGGCCAATGACGTTGCCAAGGAGCGTCTTGAATTTCGTTCATCTATCCATCTTATGAGTGTGTGAATCAGTAAAATCATTTATGGAAATTTAACAAAAATGACCGAAACCGGGAAAAAGAAGCTCAATCTAAGGTAGAAGGAGTCGAGATACGACAAAAAGTCATAGGACCAAAGTTGTAGATCTCTTCATTTTAAGGGACGAAAGTGCAGTCTGTTTATTGATAACAATTACCGTTTAGCCACAAGAGAGCTCGAAACGAAAGTCTGCACCGTCCTATATATTGAATCGGTGGGAGGGGGTTAATTATTAAAAATTTTAGCTTTTCGGATTTTTTCCAGGGGTTACAGCCTAATAACTATCAGATTGCTGAATTTCATGTTCCTAGCTCATCTAGAAGGATATACCCCGAAATTTTAGTCCGATACTTTGATTGGGTGGAGTTGGGCTAAATAGGAAAAGATTCAGCTTTTTGCATTTTTTCCTGGTGTTACAGCCGAATAGCTATCAGATTACCGAATTTCAAGTTCCTACCTCGTCTGGAACTGAAGGGTCTGACCCGAAATTTGAGTCCGATATTTTGATTCCGTGGGGGGGCTAAATACAAAAAAATTTAACTGTATGGAATTTTTCCTTGGTTTACAGCCTCATATACATCAGGTTGCCGAATTTCAAGTTCCTAGCTCATCTGGAAGGGTCTAACACGAAATTTCTTTGATTGGGCGGAAGGGGGGCTAAATATAAAAAAAATTCAACTTTTTGGAATTTTTCCTTGTGTTGCAGCCAAATAGCTATCAGATTGCCGAATTTCAAGTTCCTACTTCACTTGGAAGTGGGCAAACATTAATGTCAGTCAGTCAGTGAGTGAGTCAGCCTTGTGGCTTTATATATATAAGACTCGCTTTCGCTCGTTGGGGGCTGCGCCCCCAAACCCCCCATTCCTGTATATTATAAGTGGTCACATGGAAAATTACAGTCGCGAACCGGTACTTCGTTACGAAAAACGGATTGCGCCACCAGACGGCCCATATATTCGCTTACATGTATGGTCCTCTAATATTTTCTCGTACCGTACATTCACGAGTTATAGAAATGATAGCGTTAAACGTTTCGACGTGGTGAAAATTACATACGATTCTCGCAAGATAAGAAATTTCCTAACGTAACGGGGAGCTACAGTCTTGAAAGTTGGTAGGTTTATCGTGTTTGAAACGCTCTATATTTCCGTTATTTGATGTTTAGTCGTATCTGCATCGTTTTCGCCGCAGATTGGTTTAGAACCTTGGATTAGGAATACAGTGTTTCCGTTTTACTTTCGTTTTTCCAGTTTTACAGGGTGCTAGAATCATGCATTTTGCTCACGTGTCACGCTCGAAAGTTCCAGTGAGCCTGCTAAATTTCATGAACCTATCGGTCTTATAAGTGTGTAACACAGTAAAATTAACTACGGAAAATGTAAAAATTGACGTTAAATCTGAAAAATGCAGCTCTATCTAAGGCATAAGGGATCATGATACGACTAAAATTCCCGGGTCAGAAGTTGTAGATCTCTTCATGATCGGATCCGAACGTCTTGTCCATTTGGTGGTAGAACTTACAGTTTAGCCACCAAAATCCTCGAAACGCTAGTTAGCACCATAATGAAAATTACTTCCAGATTTCGATATTTTCTGGAGATAGAATATTACTTATATAATGTTTTGCCGTATCTCCAAGGGATACACCATAAATTGCTTAGGAACCTTAAATTAGGCTGAAATTTTATTGGTGTAAATATGAAAAATTTCAACTTTTCGAAATTTTTCCTTGGGTTGCACCGTAATAGCTATTTGATTGCCGAATTTCAAGTTCCTAGCTAATCTGCAAGGGTGTAACACCGAAATTAGAGTGATTCGGCGAAGGGGGGGCTAAATACAAAAAAATTGAACTTTTTGGAATTCTCCCTTGGGACACACCCTAATAGCTATCAGATTGCCACATTTCAAGTTCCTAGCTCATCTGGAAGGGTCTAACACGAAATTTTAGTCCGATATTTTGATGGGGCGAAGGGGGGCTAAATATGAAAAATTTCAACTTTTTTGAATTTTTCCTTGGGTTTCAGCCTAATAGCTATCAGATTGCCGAATATCAAGTTCCTAGCTCACCTGGAAGTGGGCAAACATTAATGTCAGTCAGTCAGTCAGTCAGTCAGTGAGTCAGTCAAAGATAAGATAAGATAGAGCCGGGCAATGTGCACGCTAAATAGTGCAGACTTCCATTTGGAAATTCATTGCGTCCGAACGGTAAGTCGTATCGAGGTAAGGTTTTCACCATCGGACGTCCCATTTAGTCGCCTACAGTAGTGTGTGGGGCATTCTCTCGTATCTCGCCTATTTATACCATATAAAGGGGTGAACGTTTCGATCCATATCAAATTTCGTCCGCTTAGCAACAGTTGAAAAATAATTTTGCCAACATAGCAGACAGCTACAGTCTTGAAACTTTGCAGGCAGGTTGACAATAAAACGATCTATAATGTTGGTTATTTGAGGTTTTGCCGTATCTCAACGGGTTTCGCCATAAAATTGCTTAAGAATCATAAATTAGGCCGAAATGTCAATAGTGTTTCCACATGTACCCTCCGTTTTCCCATACTTTCAAGGCAGCTAGAATAACGAAAGTCGGTCTACATATGGCCAATGACGTTGCCAAGGAGCGTCCTGAATTTCGTTCATCTATCCATCTTATGAGTGTGAGAATCAGTAAAACCTTTATGGAAATTTAACATAAATGACCGAAACCGGGAAAATGAAGCTCAATCTATGGTAGAAGGAGTCGAGATACGACAAAAAGTCATAGGACCAAAGTTGTAGATCTCTTCATTTTAGGGGCCGAAAGTGCAGTCCGTTTATTGATAACAATTACCGTATAGCCACAAGACAGCTCGAAACGAAAGCATGCACCGTCATTTAATTTGGCTTAATATTTCGAATTTTTTGTGGATAAAATATTAAATATTTCAACTTATTGCAATGTCTACGTCGGTCACAGGCTAGGAGCTACAACTTTGCCAAATTTTAATTTTTTTAGGGCACTTCATCACGGGGTCCGCCATTTTGTTTAGGGGGAGGGGGACAAAAATTCAAAATGTAAACTTTTGGAATTTTTCCGTTGGTTACACGCTAATAGCTATCATGTTGAAAAATTCCAAGTTTCTAGCTCATCTGGAACGGAAGGGTCTAACCCGAAAATTGAGTCCGACGATTTGATTCGACGGGGGCTAAATACGAAAAATTTGAACTTCTGGAATTTGTCCTTGGTTTACAGCCTAATAGGTATCAGAAAGGGTGTGCGAAATTTGAGTCCGATAATTTGATTGGGCGGAAGGGTGTAGCACGAAATTTGAGTCCGGTATTTTAATCCTTTGTGGGGGGCTAAATATGAAAAATTTGAACTTTTTGAAATATTTCCTTGGGTTATGGAATAACAGTTATCAGATTTCCGCATTTCAAGTTCCTACCATATCTGGAAGGGTCTAACACGAAATTTCAGTCCGATATTTTGATGGGGCGGAAGGGGGGCTAAATATGAAAGATGTCGACGTTTTTTAATTTTTCCTTGGGTTACAGCCTAATAGCTATGAGACTGCAGAATTCCAAGTTTCCAGCTCATCTGGAACGGAAGAGTCTAACCCGAAATTTGAGTCCGACATCTTGATTCGACGGGGGGCTAAATACGGAAAATAGAACTTTTTGGAATTTTGCCTTGTGTTATATCCTAATAGCTATCAGATATTCCGAATTTCAATTTTTTAGCTCATCTGGAAGGGTCTAACACGAAATTTTAATCCGATATATTGATGGGGCGGAAGGGGGGCTAAATATGAAAAATGTCAACATTTTTGAATTTTTCCTTGGGTTGCAGCCTAATAGCTATCAGACTGCCGAATTCCAAGTTTTCAGCTCATCTGGAACGGAAGGGTCTAACCCGAAATTTGATTCCAATATTTTGATTCGATGGGGGGCTAAATACAAAAAATTTGAACTTTTAGGAGTTTTGCCTTGGGTTACAGCCTAATAGCTATCAGATTGCCGAATTTCAAGTTCCTAGATCATGTGGAAGGGTCTAGCACGAAATTTTAGTCCGATTATTTGATGGGGCGGAAGGGGGGCTAAATATGAAAAATTTCAACTTTTTTGAATTTTTCCTTGGGTTTCAGCCTAATAGCTATCAGATTGCCGAATATCAAGTTCCTAGCTCACCTGGAAGTGGGCAAACATTAATGTCAGTCAGTCAGTCAGTCAGTCAGTGAGTCAGTCAGCCTTGTGGCTTTATATATATAAGATAAGATAGAGCCGGGCAATGTGCACGCTAAATAGTGCAGACTTCCATTTGGAAATTCATTGCGTCCAAACGGTAAGTCGTATCGAGGTAAGGTTTTCACCATCGGACGTCCCATTTAGTCGCCGACAGTACTGTGTGGGGCATTCTCTCGTATCTCGCCAATTTATACCATATAAAGGGGTGAAAGTTTCGATCCATATCAAATTTCGTCCGCTTAGCAACAGTTGAAAAATAATTTTGCCAACTTGGCAGACAGCTACAGTCTTGAAACTTTGCAGGCAGGTTGACGATGAAACGACCTATAATTTTGGTTATTTGAGGTTTTGCCGTATCTCAACGGGTTTCGCCATAAATTGCTTAAGAATCATAAATTAGGCCGAAATTTCAATAGTGTTTCCACATGTACCCTCCGTTTTCCCATACTTGCAAGGCAGCTAGAATAACGAAAGTCGGTGTACATATGGCCAATGACGTTGCCAAGGAGCGTCTTGAATTTCGTTCATCTATCCATCTTATGAGTGTGTGAATCAGTAAAATCATTTATGGAAATTTAACAAAAATGACCGAAACCGGGAAAAAGAAGCTCAATCTAAGGTAGAAGGAGTCGAGATACGACAAAAAGTCATAGGACCAAAGTTGTAGATCTCTTCATTTTAAGGGACGAAAGTGCAGTCTGTTTATTGATAACAATTACCGTTTAGCCACAAGAGAGCTCGAAACGAAAGTCTGCACCGTCCTATATATTGAATCGGTGGGAGGGGGTTAATTATTAAAAATTTTAGCTTTTCGGATTTTTTCCAGGGGTTACAGCCTAATAACTATCAGATTGCTGAATTTCATGTTCCTAGCTCATCTAGAAGGATATACCCCGAAATTTTAGTCCGATACTTTGATTGGGTGGAGTTGGGCTAAATAGGAAAAGATTCAGCTTTTTGCATTTTTTCCTGGTGTTACAGCCGAATAGCTATCAGATTACCGAATTTCAAGTTCCTACCTCGTCTGGAACTGAAGGGTCTGACCCGAAATTTGAGTCCGATATTTTGATTCCGTGGGGGGGCTAAATACAAAAAAATTTAACTGTATGGAATTTTTCCTTGGTTTACAGCCTCATATACATCAGGTTGCCGAATTTCAAGTTCCTAGCTCATCTGGAAGGGTCTAACACGAAATTTCTTTGATTGGGCGGAAGGGGGGCTAAATATTAAAAAATTCAACTTTTTGGAATTTTTCCTTGGGTTGCAGCCTAAAAGCTGTCAGACTGCCGAATTTCAAGTTCCTACCTCACTTGGAAGTGGGCAAACATTAATGTCAGTCAGTGAGTGAGTGAGTGAGTGAGTGAGTGAGTCAGTTAGCCTTGTGGCTTTATATATATAGGATAAGATAAGATAGAGCCGGGCAATGTGCACGCTAAATAGTGCAGACTTCCATTTGGAAATTCATTGCGTCCAAACGGTAAGTCGTATCGAGGTAAGGTTTTCACCATCGGACGTCCCATTTAGTCGCCGACAGTACTGTGTGGGGCATTCTCTCGTATCTTCGCCAATTTATACCATATAAAGGGGTGAAAGTTTCGATCCATATCAAATTTCGTCCGCTTAGCAACAGTTGAAAAAATTTTTGCCAACTTGGCAGACAGCTACAGTCTTGAAACTTTGCAGGCAGGTTGACGATGAAACGACCTATAATTTTGGTTATTTGAGGTTTTGCCGTATCGCAACGGGTTTTGCCATAAATTGCTTAAGAATCATAAATTAGGCCGAAATTTCAATAGTGTTTCCACATGTACCCTCCGTTTTCCCATACTTGCAAGGCAGCTAGAATAACGAAAGTCGGTCTACATATGGCCAATGACGTTGCCAAGGAGTGTCTTGAATTTCGTTCATCTATCCATCTTATGAGTGTGTGAATCAGTAAAATCATTTATGGAAATTTAACAAAAATGACCGAAACCGGGAAAATGAAGCTCAATCTAAGGTAGAAGGAGTCGAGATACGACAAAAAGTCATAGGACCAAAGTTGTAGATCTCTTCATTTTAGCGACCGAAAGTGCAGTCCGTTTATTGATAACAATTACCGTTTAGCCACAAGAGAGCTCGAAACGAAAGCCTGCACCGTGATTTAATTTGGCTTAAAATTTCGAATTTTTTAGTGGATGAAATATTAAATATTTTAACTTTTTGCAATTTCTACGTCGGTTACAGCCTAGGAGCTATAACTTTGCCAAATATTAATTTTGTAGGGCACTGCATCACGGTATCCGCCATTTTGTTTGGGGGGAGGGGGGCCAAAATTTAAAATTTAAAATTTTTGGAATTTTTCCGTAGGTTACACGCTAATAGCTATCACCTTGCCAAATTTCAAGTTTCTAGCTCATGTCGAAGTGGGTAAACATTTATGTCAGTGAGTGAGCCTTGCGGCTTTATATATATAAGACTCGCTTTCGCTCGTTGGGGGCTGCGCCCCCAAACCCCCAATTCCTCTACATTACAAGTGGCCCCATGGAAAATTTCTGTGAGGAACCGGTACTTCGTTACGAAAAAAGGATTGTGCCACCAAAAGGCCCATTTTTTGCGTATATTTTTGGTCCTATAATATTTTCTCGTACCGTATATTAAAGGTTTATAGCAAAAATAACCTTAAACGTTTTGACGAGGTGCAAATTACGTACGGTTCTCACAAGATAAGAAATAATTTCCTAACGTAACGGGGAGTTATAGTCTTGAAACTTGGTAGGTTTAACGTGGTTGAAACGCTCTATATTTACTTTCATTGATGTTCTGTCGTATCTGCGTCGAGTTCAGCAAAGATTGGTTTAGAACCTTGGATTAAGAGTACCGTGTTTACGTATTACTTTCGTTTTTCCATTTTTACAGGGTGCTAGAATCATGCATTTTGCTCACATATGATCCACGAACGTTCCAATGAGCCTGCCAAATTTCATGATTCTATCGGTCTTATAAGTGTGTAAAACAGTAACATTATTTATGGAAAATGTAAAAAAATGGACGTCAAATCTGAAAAAAGAAGCTCTATCGAAGGCATAAGGGATCATTTCACGACTAAAATTCCCGGGACCGAAGTTGTAGATCTCTTCATGATGGGATCAACACATCTTGTCCATTTGGCGGTACGACTTACAGTTTAGCCACCAAAATCCTCGAAAAGTTAGTTGTCACCATCATGAAAATTGCTTCCAGATTTCGATAATTTCTGGAGATAAAAACGTTAAACAATGCAACTCTTCCAAATTTCTCCGTCGGTTGCAGGCGAAAGTTGTAACTGCGACAAATATTAATTTTCTTGCGCACGGCAACACATCGTCCACAATTTAGTTTAAGGGAAAGGAAATAAAAATAACAAAAAATCAACATTTAGCCAGGCAATTTGCATGCTAAATAGTGCAGGCTTTCATTTGGAAATTTATTGCAGGCAAACGGTGCGTCGTATCGTGGTACGGATTGCGGCGTTATACGACGCTTTTAGTCATCTACATTACTATCTTAGGCGCTTTCTCGTATCCCGCATATTTATACCATAGAATGAGGTGATCGTTTCGACCCATGTCAAATTTCGTCCACTTTTCACAAATTGAAAAATAATTGTGCCAACTTAGCAGACAGGTACAGTCTTGAAACTTTGCAGGCATGTTGACTATGAAACGACCTATAATTTTGGTTATTTAAGGTTTTGGCGTATCTCAACGGGCTTCGCCATAAATTGCTTAGGGATCATAAATTAGGCTAAAATTTCAATAGTGTTTCCACATGTACCCACAGTTTCCCCCTATTTGCAAGGCAGTTAGAATAACAAAATTCGGTATACGTATGACGAATGACGTTGCCAAGGAGCGTGCTGAATTTCGTTCATCTACCCATCTTATGAGTGTGTGAATCAGTAAAATCATCTATGGAAATTTAACAAAAATGACCAAAACCGGGAAAATGAAGCTCAATCTGAGGTGGAAGGGGTCGAGATACGACAAAAAGTCATAAGACCAAAGTTGTAGATTTCTTCATTTTAGGATACGAAAGTGCAATCCATTTATTGATAGCGATTACAGTTCAGCCACAAGATACCTCGAAACTAAAGTCTGCACCGTCATTAAATTTGAAGATTTCGAATTTTTTAGTGGGTGAAATGTTAAATATTAGATCTTCTAGAAACTTCTACGTCGGTTACAGGCCTGGAGCTAGAGCACTGCTACTTTTTTTAATTTTGTAGGGCACTGCATCATGGCGACCGCCATTTTGTTTGGGGGGATGGGTGCTGAAATTAAAATTTCAATTTTTTGGTATTTTTCCGTAGGTTACAGGCTAATAGCTATAATATTGCCAAATTTCAAGTTCCTAGCTCATCTGGAAGGGTCTAACACGAAATTTCAGTCCGATAATTTGATTGGGCGGAAGAGGGGCCAATTATGAAAAATATCAACTTTTTGGATATTTTCCCTGGGTTCCAGCCTAATAGCTATCAGATTGCCGAATTTCAAGTTCTTTGCTTATCTGGAAGGGTTTAACACGAAATTTTAGTCCGATAATTTGATTGGGCGTAAGGGGGGCTAAATATGAAAAATGTCAACATTTTTGAATTTTTCCTTGGGTTGCAGCCTAATAGCTATCAGACTGCCGAATTCCAAGTTTTCAGATCATCTGGAACGGAAGGGTCTAACCGGAAATTTGAGTCCAATATTTTGATTCGATGGGGGCCTAAATACAAAAAATTTGAACCTTTTGGAAATTTGCCTTGGGTTACAGCCTAATAGCTATCAGATTGCCGAATTTCAAGTTCCTTGCTCATCTGGAAGGGTCTAACACGAAATTTCAGTCCGATAATTTGATTGGGCTCAAGGGGGGCCAATTATGAAAAATATCAACTTTTTGGATATTTTCCCTGGGTTCCAGCCTAATAGCTATCAGATTGCCGAATTTCAAGTTCCTAGCTCATCTGAAAGGGTCTAACACGAAATTTTAGTCCGATAATTTGATTGGGCGTAAGGGGGGCTAAATATGAAAAATGTCAACATTTTTGAATTTTTCCTTGGGTTGCAGCCTAATAGCTATCAGACTGCCGAATTCCAAGTTTTCAGCTCATCTTGAACGGAAGGGTCTAACCCGAAATTTGAGTCCAATATTTTGATTCGATGGGGGGCTAAATACAAAAAATTTGAACCTTTTGGAATTTTGCCTCGGGTTACAGCCTAATAGCTATCAGATTGCCGAATTTCAAGTTCCTTGCTCATCTGGAAGGGTCTAACACGAAATTTCAGTCCGATAATTTGATTGGGCGGAAGGGGGCCAATTATGAATAATATCAACTTTTTGGATATTTTCCTTGGGTTCCAGCCTAATAGCTATCAGATTGCCGAATTTCAAGTTCCTAGCTCATCTGAAAGGGTCTAACACGAAATTTTAGTCCGATAATTTGATTGGGCGTAAGGGGGGCTAAATATGAAAAATGTCAACATTTTTGAATTTTTCCTTGGGTTGCAGCCTAATAGCTATCAGACTGACGAATTCCAAGTTTTCAGCTCATCTGGAACGGAAGGGTCTAACCCGAAATTTGAGTCCAATATTTTGATTCGATAGGGGGCTAAATACAAAAACTTTGAACCTTTTGGAATTTTGCCTTGGGTTACAGCCTAATAGCTATCAGATTGCCGAATTTCAAGTTCCTAGCTCATATGGAAGGGTCTAACACGAAATTTCAGTCCGATAATTTGATTGGGCGGAAGGGGGCCAATTATGAAAAATGTCAACTTTTTGGATATTTTCCTTGGGGTCCAGCCTAATAGCTATCATATTGCCGAATTTCAAGTTCTTTGATTATCTGGAAGGGTCTAACACGAAATTTTAGTCCGATAATTTGATTGGGTGTAAGGGGGGCTAAATATGAAAAATGTCAACATTTTTGAATTTTTCCTTGGGTTGCAGCCTAATAGCTATCAGACTGCCGAATTCCAAGTTTTCAGCTCATCTGGAACGGAAGGGTCTAACCGGAAATTTGAGTCCAATATTTTGATTCGATGGGGGGCTAAATACAAAAATTTGAACCTTTAGGAATTTTGCCTTGGGTTACAGCCTAATAGCTATCAGATTGCCGAATTTCAAGTTCCTTGCTCTTCTGGAAGGGTCTAACACGAAATTTCAGTCCGATAATTTGATTGGGCGGAAGGGGGGCCAATTATGAAAAATATCAACTTTTTGGATATTTTCCTTGGGTTCCAGCATAATAGCTATCAGATTGCCGAATTTCAAGTTCCTAGCTCATCTGAATGGGTCTAAAACGAAATTTTAGTCCGATAATTTGATTGGGCGTAAGGGGGGCTAAATATGAAAAATGTCAACATTTTTGAATTTTTCCTTGGGTTGCAGCCTAATAGCTATCAGACTGCCGAATTCCAAGTTTTCAGCTCATCTGGAACGGAAGGGTCTAACCCGAAATTTGAGTCCAATATTTTGATTCGATGGGGGGCTAAATACAAAAAATTTGAACCTTTTGGAATTTTGCCTTGGGTTACAGCCTAATAGCTATCAGATTGCCGAATTTCAAATTTCCTTGCTCATCTGGAAGGGTCTAACACGAAATTTCAGTCTGATAATTTGATTTGATCGGAAGGGGGGCCAATTATGAAAAATGTCAACTTTTTGGATATTTTCCTTGGGTTCCAGCCTAATAGCTATCAGATTGCCGAATTTCAAGTTCCTAGCTCATCTGAAAGGGTCTAACACGAAATTTTAGTCCGATAACTTGATTGGGCGTAAGGGGGGCTAAATATGAAAAATGTCAACATTTTTGAATTTTTCCTTGGGTTGCAGCCTAATAGCTATCAGACTGCCGAATTCCAAGTTTTCAGCTCATCTGGAACGGAAGGGTCTAACCGGAAATTTGAGTCCAATATTTTGATAAGATGGGGGGCTAAATACAAAAAATTTGAACCTTTTGGAATTTTGCCTTAGGTTACAGCCTAATAGCTATCAGATTGCCGAATTTCAAGTTCCTAGCTCATATGGAAGGGTCTAACACGAAATTTTAGTCCGATAATTTGATGGGGCGGAAGGGGGGCTAAATATGAAAAATTTCAACTTTTTTGAATTTTTCCTTGGGTTGCAGCCTAATAGATATCAGATTGCCGAATTTCAAGTTCCTAGCTCACTTGGAAGTGGGCAAACATTAATGTCAGTCAGTGAGTCAGTGAGTGAGTCAGTCAATTAGCCTTGTGGCTTTATATATATAAGATAAGATAGAGCCAGGCAATGTGCACGCTGAATAGTGCAGGCTTTCGTTTGGAAATTTATTGCGAGCAAACGGTGCATCGTATCGCGGTACGGTTTGCGGCGTTAGGCGACCCTTTTAGTGGTCTATATTACTGTCTTTGGCGCTTTCTCCTACCCCGCATATTTATGCCATAGAGGAGGTGAACGTTTCGATCCATGTCAAATTTCGCCCACTTTTCACAAATTGAAAAATAATTTTTCCATCTTGGCAGACAGCTACAGTCTTGAAACTTTGCAGGCACGTTGACGATGAAACGGCCTATAATTTCGGTTATTTGAGGTTTTACCGTATCTCAACGGGTTTCGCCATAAATTGCTTAAGAATCATCAATTAGGCCGAAATTTCAGTAGTGTTTCCACATGTGCCCTCCGTTTTCCCATACTTGCAAGGCAGCTAGAATAACGAAAGTCGGTCTACATATGGCCAATGCCGTTGCCAAGGAGCGTGCTGAATTTCGTTCATCTATCTATCATATGAGTGTGTGAATCAGAAAATAATTTATGGAAATTTAACAAAATTTTGCGAAACCGGGAAAATGAAGCTCAATCTAAGGTAGAAGGGGTCGAGATACGACAAAAAGTCATAAGACCAAAGTTGTAGATCTCTTAATTTTAGGAGTCGAAAGTGCAATCCGTTCATTGATAGCAATTACCGTTCGGCCACAAGAGAGCTCGAAACGAAATCCTGCACCGTCCTATATATTGATTCGGTGGGAGGGGGTTAATTGTTAAAAATTTTAGCTTTTCGTATTTTTTCCAGGGGTTACAGCCTAATAACTATCAGATTGCTGAATTTCAAGTTCCTAGCTCATCTGGAAGGATATACCCCGAAATTTTAGTCCGATACTTTGATTGGGTGGAGTTGGGCTAAATAGGAAAAGATTCAGCTTTTTGCATTTTTTCCTGGTGTTACAGCCGAATAGCTATCAGATTACCGAATTTCAAGTTCCTAGCTCGTCTGGAACTGAAGGGTCTGACCCGAAATTTGAGTCCGATATTTTGATTCCGTGGGGGGGCTAAATACAAAAAAATTTAACTGTTTGGAATTTTTCCTTGGTTTACAGCCTCATATACATCAGGTTGCCGAATTTCAAGTTCCTAGCTCATCTGGAAGGGTCTAACACGAAATTTCTTTGATTTGGCGGAAGGGGGGCTAAATATTAAAAAATTCAACTTTTTGGAATTTTTCCTTTGGTTGCAGCCTAATAGCTATCAGACTGCCGAATTTCAAGTTCCTACCTCACTTGGAAGTGGGCGAACATTAATGTCAGTCAGTGAGTGAGTGAGTCAGTCAGTCAGTTAGCCTTGTGGCTTTATATATATAGGACTCGCTTTCGCTCGTTGGGGGCTGCGCCCCCAAACCCCCAATTCCTCTATATTTCAAGTGCTCACATGGAAAACTACTGTGACGAAAAGGTACTTCGTTACGAAGAACGAATTCGCCACCAGACGGCGCATATATTCGCGTACATATTTGGTCCTGTAATATTTTCTCGTACCGTATATTCACGATTTATAGACGAGGTAGCGTTAAACGTTCCGACGTGGTGAAAATTACGCACGATTCTCACAAGATAAGAAATTATTTTCCTAACGTAACGGGGAGCTATAATCTTGAAACTTGGAAGGTTTATTGTGGTTGAAACGCTCTATATTTCCGTTATTTGATGTTTTGTCGTATCTGTTCGAGTTGACCGTAGATTGGTTTAGAACCTTGGATTAGGAGGACAGGGTTTACGTATTACTTTCGTTTTTCCATGTTTACAGGGTGCTAGAATCATGCATTTGGTCACTTGTGGCCCACAAACGTTCCAATGAGCCTGCCAAATTTCATGATTCTATCGGTCTTATAAGTGTGTAAAACAGTAAATTAATTACGAAAACTGTAAAAAATTGACGTTAATCTGAAACATGGAGTTCTATCCAAGGCATAAGGGATCATGATACTACTAAAATTCCCGGGACCGAAGTTGTAGAACCCTTCATGATGGGATCCGAACGTCTTGTCCATTTGGCGGTACGACTTACAGTTTAGTCACCAAAATTATCGAAACGTTACTTAGCACCATAATGAAAATAGCTTCCAGATTTCGATAACTTCTGGAGATGAAAACGTTAAACAATTCAACTCCTTCGAATTTCTCCGTCGGTTGCAGGCCAAAGATGTAACTGCGACAAATTTTAATTCTTTGGCGCACTGCAACATATCGTCCAAAATTTAGTTTAAGGCAAGGGAAGTAAAAATAACACAAAATCAACATATGGAACTTTTCCACAATACAGCCTATTTGCTATCATATTGTTAAATTTTAAGTTTCTAGCTCATGCCGAAGTGGGTAAACATTTATGCCAGCCAGTGAGCCAAACAGTTTTATATATATAATATAGAGCCAGGCAATGTGCACGCTAAATAGTGGAGACTTTGGTTAGGAAATTTATTGCGGAAAAACGGTACGTTGTATCAAAGTATGGATTGCGCCATCAGACGACCCCTTTAGTCTTCTACATTACTGTCTTAGGCCTTTTCTAGTATCTTGCGTATTTATACCAAGGAAGGAGGTGAACATATCGATCCATGTCAAATTTCGACCGCTTTAAACAAGTTGAAAAGAGATTTTGCCAACTTAGCAGACACCTACACTCTTGAAACTTGGCACGCTGGACGACAATATAACGACCTACAATTTTGGTTGTTTGAGGTTTTGCCGTATCTCCATGGTCTTCACCATAAATTGATTACGGTACATACATTATGCTGAAATTAAGGTAGCGTTTCTAGGTAAGTTATTCCTTCAGTTTCCCATACATTCATAGCAGTAGAATAATCAAAGTCGGTCTACATATGGCCAATGGTCGTGTCAGGGAGCGTGCTGAATTTAGTGTCTATCTGTCTTATGAGTGTGTTAATCAGCAAAAATGTATGGAAATTTAACAAAATTGATAAAAACCGGGGAAATGAAGGTCAGTCTAAGGTAGAAGGGGTCGAGATACGACACAAAGTCATACGACCAAAATTGTAGACATCTTAATTTTAGGACGCGAAAGTGCAATCAGTTCATTGATAGCAATTACCGTTCAGCCACAAAATAGCTCTAAACGAAAGTCTGCATCGTCATTAAATTTGGCTTCATATTTCGATTTTTCAGTGGGTTAATTATTCAAAATTTGAACTTGTTGCGATTTCTTCGTCGGTTACATGCTTGGATCTAGAGCACTGCCAAATATTAATTTTGTAGGGCACTGCATCATGGCGTCCGCCATTTTGTTTGGGGGGAGGGGTGCAGAGGATTTTGATTGGGTGGTGGAGGGGTATATATGAGAAAATGGAATGTTTTGGAATTTTTTCTTGGCTTACAGCCCAATTTCTATCATATTGATTAATTTCAATTCCGGGATCATCTGGATGAGCCTAACACGAAATTTGAGTCTGATAATTTGATTGGGCGCGGAGAGGGCTAAATATGAAAAATTTGAACTAAATTTGAATTTTTCCTTGGGTTGCAACCTAATAGCCATCACATCGCCGAATCTCAAGATCGTAGATCATCTGGAAGGCTCTAACACGAAATTTGAGCCCGATATATTGTTTGGGCGGGGGGGATTAAATATGAAAATTTTTAACTTTTTGGCATTGCCGAATTCCAATATTCTAGCGCATCTGGAACGGAAGGTTCTAAACCGAAATTTGAGTCCCATATTTTGATTCGGTGGGGGGATAAATATGAAAAATTTGAACTTTTTGGAATTTTCCCTTGGGTTGCAGCCTAATTTATATCAGATTGCCAAATTTCAAGTTCGTAGCTCATCTGGAAGGGTCTAACGCGAAATTTTAGTCCGATAATTTGATTGGACGGAAAAGCGGCTAAATATGAAACATTTCAACTTTTTAGAATTTTTCCCACGGTTACAGCTTAATAGCTATCAGATTACCGAATTCAAAGTTTCTAGCTCATCCGGAACTGAAGGGTCTTACCCGAAATTTGAGAACGATATTTCGATTCCGTGGAGGCTAAATATGAAAATTTTGAACTTTTTGGAATTCTTCCTTGGGTTACAGCAAAATAGCTATCAGGCAGCCGAATTTCAAGTTCCTAGCTCATATGGAAGGGTCTAACACGAAATTTCAGTCCGATATTTTGATTGGGCGGAAGGGGGCTAAATATGAAAAATTTCAACTTTTCGGAATTTTTCCTTGGTTTGCAGCCTAATAACTGTCAGATTGCCGAATTTCAAGTTCCTAGCTAATCTGCAAGGGTGTAACACCGAAATTTGAGTGATTCGGTGGGGGGGCTAAATACAAAAAATTTGAACTTTTTATAATTATCCCTTGGGACACACGCTAATAGCCATCAGATTGCCAAATTTCAAGTTCCTAGCTCATCTGGAAGGGCCCAACATGAAATTTCACTACGATAGTTTGATTGGGCGGAAGGGGGGCTAAATATGAAAAATTTCAACTTTTTGGAATTTTTCCGTGGGTTGCAGCCCAAGAGCTATTTGATTGCCGAATTTCAATTTCCTAGCTCATCTGCAAGGGTGTAACACGAAATTTCAGTGTTTCGGCGAAGGGGGGGGGGCTAAATACAAAATATATGAACTTTTTGGAATTTCCCCATGGGACACACCCTAATAGCTATCAGATTGCCGAATTTCAAGTTCCTAGCTCATCTGGAAGGGTTGAACACGAAATTTCAGGCTGATAATTTGATTGGACGGAAGGGGGGCTAAATATGAAAAATTTCAACTTTTTGGAATTTTTCCTTGGGCTGCAGCATAATAGCTATCTGATTGCTGAATTCCAAGTTTCTAGCTCATCTGCAACGGAAGGGTCTAACCCGAAATTTTGATTCGGCGGGGGGCTAAATATAAGAAATTTGAACTCTTAGGAATTTTGCCTTGGGTTGCAGCCTAATAGCTATCCGACTGCCGAATTTCAAGTTCCTAGCTCATCTGGAAGGGTCTAACACTAAATTTTAGTCCGATAATTTGATTGGGCGGCAGGGGGGCTATATATAAAAAAAATGAACTTTTTTGAATTTTTCCTTCGGTTGAAGCCCAATAGCTATCAGACTGTAGAATTTCAAGTTCCTAGCTCACTTGGAAGTGGGCAAACGAAATATGTTTGATTGGGCGGAGAGGGGGGCTAAATATGAAAAAATTGAACTTTTTGCAATTTTTCCTTGGGTTGCAACCTAAAAGCTATCAGACTGCCGAATTTCAAGTTCCTAGCTCATCTGGAAGTGGGCAAACATTAATGTCAGTGAGTGAGTCAGTTAGCCTTGCGGAATTTGCCAACTTGGCAGACAGCTACAGTCTTGAAACTTTTCAGGCAGATTGACGATGAAACGACCTATAATTTTGCTTATTTGAGGTTTTGCCGTATCTCAACGGGTTTCGCCATAAATTGCTTAAGAATCATAAATTAGGCCGAAATATCAGTAGTGTTTCCACATGTACCCTCCGTTTTCCCATACTTGCAAGGCAGCTAGAATGACGAAAGTCTGTCTACATATGGCCAATGACGTTGCCAAGGAGCGTCCTGAATTTCGTTCATCTATCCATCTTATGAGTGTGTGAATCAGTAACATCATTTATGGAAATTTAACAAAAATTACCAAAACCGGGAAAATGAAGCTCAATCTAAGGTAGAAGGGGTCGAGATACGACAAAAAGTCGTAGGACCAAAGTTGTAGATCTCTTAATTTTAGGGAACGAAAGTGCAATCCGTTCATTGATAGCAATTACCGTTCGGCCACAAAATAGCTCGAAACGAAAGTCTGCACCGTCCTATATATTGAATCGGTGGGAGGGGGTTAATTATTAAAATTTTTAGCTTTTCGGATTTTTTCCAGGGGTTACAGCCTAATAACTATCAGATTGCTGAATTTCAAGTTCCTAGCTCATCTGGAAGGATATACCCCGAAATTTTAGTCCGATACATTGATTGGGTGGAGGGGGGCTAAATAGGAAAAGATTCAGCTTTTTGCATTTGTTTCCTGGTGTTACAGCCGAATAGCTATCAGATTACCGAATTTCAAGTTCCTAGCTCATCTGGAACTGAAGGGTCTGACCCGAAATTTGAGTCCGATATTTTGATTCCGTGGGGGGCTAAATACAAAAAAATTTAATTTTTTGGAATTTTTCCTTGGGTTACAGCCTCATATACATAAGGTTGCCGAATTTCAAGTTCCTAGCTCATCTGGAAGGGTCTAACACGAAATTTCTTTGATTGGGCGGAAGGGGGGCTAAATATAAAAAAATTCAACTTTTTGGAATTTTTCCTTTGGTTGCAGCCTAATAGCTATCAGACTGCCAAATTTCAAGTTCCTACCTCACTTGGAAGTGGGCAAACATTAATGTCAGTCAGTGAGTGAGTGAGTGAGTCAGTTAGCCTTGTGGCTTTATATATATAGGACTCGCTTTCGCTCGTTGGGGGCTGCGCCCCCAAACCCCCAATTTCTCTATATTACAAGTGGTCTTATGGGAAATTACTGTGAGGAATGGGTACATCGTTACGGAAAACGGATTGTGCCACCAGACGGCCCATTTATTTGCGTATATTTTTGGTCCTCTAATATTTTCTCGTACCGTATATTCACGATTTATAGCAAAGATAGCGTTAAACGTTTGGACGTGGTGCAAATTACGTACGATTCTCACAAGATATGAAATATTTTCCTAACGTAAAGGGGAGTTATAGTCTTGAATCTTGGTAGGTTTATCGTGGTTGAAACGCTCTATATTTACGTTCTTTGATGTTCTGTCGTATCTGCATCGAGTTAGGGGAAGATTGGTGTAGAACCTTGGATTAGGAGTACAGTGTTTACGTATTACTTCCGTTTTCCATTTTTACAGGGTGCTAGAATCATGCATTTTGCTCACGTATGATCCACGAACGTTCCAACGAGCCTGCCATATTTCATGGTTCTGTCGGTCTTATAAGTGTGTAAAACAGTAACATTAATTAGGGAAAATGTAAAAAAATGGACGTCAAATCTGAAAAAGCAGCTCTATCCAAGTCATAAGGGATCAAGATACGACTAAAATTCCCGGGACCGAAGTTGTAGATCTCTTCATGATGGGATCCGAACGCCTGGTCGATTTGGCGGTAAGACTTACAGTTTAGCCACCAAAATCCTCGAAACGTTAGTTATCACCATCATGAAAACTGCTTCCAGATTTCGATAATTTCTGGAGATAAAAACGTTAAACAATGCAACTCTTTCGAATTTCTCCCTCGGTTGCAGGCCAAAGTTGTAACTGCGACAAATATTAATTTTCTTGCGCACGGCAACACATCGTCCACAATTTAGTTTAAAAGAAGGGAAATAAAACTAACAAAAATCAACATTTAGCCAGGCAATGTGCATGCTAAATAGTGCATGCTTTCATTTGGAAATTTATTGCGGGCAAACGGTGCGTCGTATCGTGGTACGGATTGCGGCGTTAGACGACCCGTTTAGTCTTCTACATTACTGTATTAGGCGCCTTCTCGTATCCCGCATATTTATACCATAGAAAGAGGTGAACGTTTCGACCCATGTCAAATTTCGTCCACTTTTCAAAAATTGAAAAATAATTTTGCCAACTTAGCAGACAGCTTCAGTCTTGAAACTTTGCAGGCAGGTTAACGATGAAAGGGCCTATATTTTGGTTATTGGAGGTTTTGCAGTATCTCAACGGGCTTCGCCATAAATTGCTTAAGAATCATAAATTAGGCTGAAATTTCAATAGTGTTTCCACATATACCCTCCGTTTTCCCATACTTTCAAGGCAGATAGAATAACGAAAGTCAGCCTACATATGACCAATGACGTTGCCAAGAAGCGTGCTGAATTTCGTTCATCTATCTATCTTATGAGTGTGTGCATCAGTGAAATCATTTATGGAAATTTAACAAAAATGATCAAAACCGGGGAAATGAAGCTCAGTCTAAGGTAGAAGGAGTCGAGATACGACAAAAAGCCATAGGACCCAAGTTGTAGATCTCTTCATTTTAGGGTACGAAACTACAGTCCGTTTATTGATAACCATTACCGTGTAGCCACAAGAGAGCTCGAAACGAAAGCCTGCACAGTCATTAAATTTGGCTTAATATTTCGAATTGTTTTGTGGATAAAATATTAAATATTTCAACTTATTGCAATGTCTACGTCGGTCACAGGCTAGGAGCTACAACTTTGCCAAATTTTAATTTTGTAGGGCACTTCATCACGGGGTCCGCCATTTTGTTTGGGGGAGAGGGGCAAAATAAAAAATGTAAACTTTTGGAATTTTTCCGTTGGTTACACGTTAATAGCTATCATGTTGAAAAATTCCAAGTTTCTAGCTCATCTGGAACGGAAGGGTCTAACCCGAAAATTGAGTCCGACGATTTGATTCGACGGGGGCTAAATACGAAAAATTTGTACTTCTGGAATTTGTCCTTGGTTTACAGCCTAATAGGTATCGGAAAGGGTGTACGAAATTTGAGTCCGATAATTTGATTGGGCGGAACGGTGTAGCACGAAATTTGAGTCCGGTATTTTAATCCGGTGTGGGGGGCTATATATGAAAAATTTGAACTTTTTGAAATATTTCCTTGGGTTATGGAATAACAGTTATCAGATTTCCGCATTTCAAGTTCCTACCATATCTGGAAGGGTCTAACACGAAAATTCAGTCCGATATTTTGATGGGGCGGAAGGGGGGCTAAATATGAAAAATGTCAACGTTTTTAAATTTTTCCTTGGGTTACAGCCTAATAGCTATGAGGCTGCCGAATTCCAAGTTTCCAGCTCATCTGGAACGGAAGAGTCTAACCCGAAATTTGAGTCCGACATCTTGATTCGACGGGGGGCTAAATACGGAAAATAGAACTTTTTGGAATTTTGCCTTGTGTTACATCCTAATAGCTATCAGATTTCCGAATTTCAATTTCTTAGTTCATCTGGAAGGGTCTGACACGAAATTTTAATCCGGTATATTGATGGGGCGGAAGGGGGGCTAAATATGATAAATGTCAACATTTTTGAATTTTTCCTTGGGTTGCAGCCTAATAGCTATCAGACTGCCAAATTCCAAGATTTCAGCTCATCTGGAACGGAAGGGTCTAACCCGAAATTTGATTCCAATATTTTGATTCGATGGGGGGCTAAATACAAACAATTTGAACTTTTTGGAGTTTTGCTTTGGGTTACAGCCTAATAGCTATCAGATTGGCGAATTTCAAGTTCCTAGCTCATCTGGAAGGGTCTAACACGAAATTTTAGTCCGATAATTTGATTGGGCGGAAGGGGGGCTAAATATGAAAAATTTCAACTTTTTTCAATTTTTCCTTGGGTTGCAGCCAAATAGCTATCAGATTGCCGAATTTCAAGTTCCTACCTCACTTGGAAGTGGGCAAACATTAATGTCAGTCAGTGAGTCAGTGAGTGAGTCAGTCAATTAGCCTTGTGGCTTTATATATATAAGATTTGGAGTTTTGCTTTGGGTTACAGCCTAATAGCTATCAGATTGGCGAATTTCAAGTTCCTAGCTCATCTGGAAGGGTCTAACACGAAATTTCTTTGATTGGGCGGAAGGGGGGCTAAATATGAAAAATTTCAACTTTTTTCAATTTTTCCTTGGGTTGCAGCCAAATAGCTATCAGATTGCCGAATTTCAAGTTCCTACCTCACTTGGAAGTGGGCAAACATTAATGTCAGTCAGTGAGTCAGTCAGTGAGTCAGTCAATTAGCCTTGTGGCTTTATATATATAAGATAAGATAGAGCCAGGCAATGTGCACGCTAAATAGTGCAGGCTTTCGTTTGGAAATTTATTGCGAGCAAACGGTGCGTCGTATCGAGGTACGGATTGCGGCGTTAGGCGACCCTTTTAGTGGTCTACATTACTGTCTTAGGTGCTTTCTCCTATCCCGCATATTTATGCCATAGAAAGAGGTGAACGTTTCGATCCATGTCAAATTTCGCCCACTTGTCACAAATTGAAAAACAAATTTGCCAACTTGGCAGACAGCTACAGTCTTGAAACTTTGCAGGCAGATTGACGATGAAACGACCTATAATTTTGCTTATTTGAGGTTTTGCCGTATCTCAACGGGTTTCGCCATAAATTGCTTAAGAAACATAAATTAGGCCGAAATATCAGTAGTGTTTCCACATGTACCCTCCGTTTTCCCATACTTGCAAGGCAGCTAGAATGACGAAAGTCTGTCTACATATGGCCAATGACGTTGCCAAGGAGCGTCCTGAATTTCGTTCATCTATCCATCTTATGAGTGTGTGAATCAGTAAAATCATTTATGGAAATTTAACAAAAATGACCAAAACCGGCGAAATGAAGCTCAATCTAAGGTAGAAGGGGTCGAGATACGACAAAGGTCATAGGACCAAAGTTGTAGATCTCTTCATTTTAGCGGACGAAAGTGCAGTCCGTTTATTGATAACAATTACCGTTTAGCCACAAGAGAGCTCGAAACGAAAGCCTGCACCGTCATTTAATTTGGCTTAATATTTCGAATTTTTTAGTGGATGAAATGTTAAATATTTTAACTTTTTGCAATTTCTACGTCGGTTACAGGCTAGGAGCTAGAACTTTGCCAAATATTAATTTTCTAGGGCACTGCATCACGGTATCCGCCATTTTGTTTGGGGGGAGGGGGGCAAAAATTTAAAATTTAAAATTTTTGGAATTATTCCGTAGGTTACACGCTAATAGCTATCACCTTGCCAAATTTCTAGTTTCTAGCTCAAGTCGAAGTGGGTAAACATTTATGTCAGTGAGTGAGCCTTGCGGCTCGTTGGGGGCTCCGCCCCCAAACCCCCGTATACTCTGCATTACAAACAGACATTTCGAAGTAGACTGTGGTCTAACGATATATCGCATCGACGAGTGGACTGTGCCACTGGACGGTCCATTTACTGGGCTGAATGTTTGGTGCTAATTTATTTTCTACTATATTGGCAATTTGTTGTATGAATAGGAGTAAACGTTCCGATGTGGGGCAAATTTCACAAGTTCAAAAATTATTTTAATGGCTTAATAGTCAGCTACAGTTTTTAAACTTTGGTAGGAACAAATCTATAGCTCTTTATTCCAGAAACAGGAAGTGCTATCCAGTTTTGATTGGAATTACCGTTTAGGCAGAAAGTACTTCGAAAGGAAAGTCTGCAGTTGTATGAAATTTGCCTGAATATTTCGATGTTTTTCGGTAGTAAAAGGTTAAAAGTTACAGGGTAACAACTATAATTTCGCAATATTTCACTTTTTTGGTGCACCCAATAGTTGCGCCGCCATTTTGTTTGGCGGGGAGGGTAAATATTAAGAAAATCAAGCTTATTGGAGATTTCCCATGGGTCACAGCCTAATAGATAGTCTATCAGATTACTGAATTTCAAGTTTCTAGCTGATCTGGAAGTGGGTAGCCTAAACATTAAAGTCAGCAACTCAGCCAGTCTGAGAGCCTTCTGGCTTTATGGAATAGGGATAGGGCCAAGGAATGTGCACGCTAAAGAGTGCAGACTTGTATTTGGAAATTTATTGCTGCCAAACGGTACGTCGTATCTAGAAACGGATTGCGGCATCAGAGGACCCTTTTAGTTACCTACATTATTGTCTTATAATTGTTGTCGTATATCGGTTATTTATACGATAAGAAGAGGTGAAAATTTGCTGCTGTATGAGACCCGACGGGGAGTTTTGTTGAGCAGATCCCCTGGCCTACTGCTGTGTGAATCACCACGGGAAGTTTTGTTGAGCAGATCCCCGCAGCTACGGCTGTATGAGTCACAACTGGGAGTTTTTTTGAGCAGAACCCCTGGCCTACTGCTATATGATTCACTGTGGGGAGTTTTACTCAGGAGATCCCGTCGCGTACTGCTGTATGAGACACGACGTGAAGTTTTGTTGAGAAGAACCCCTGGCCTACTGCTCTGTGAATCACCACGGGGAGTTTGTTTAGCAGATTCCCTGGCCTTCTGCTGTGTGAATCACCACAGCGAGTTTTGGTTAGCAGATCCCCTGGCCTTCTGCAGTATGAGTCACAACGGGGAGTGTTGTTGATAGAACCCCTGGGCTACTGTTGTATGAGTCACAACGGGAAGTTTTGGTGAGCAGATCCCCTGGCCTACTGCTGTATGAGTCACAACGGGGACTTTTGTTCAGCAGATGGTGGTGGTGATTATTGTTTTAAGAGGAAGTACAACGAGGCAACCATCCTCTACATAACACTAATCAGAAGGAAATATGGAAGGGATCCGACACTTCGAAAAATGAAGATATCGGCCAAAGAAAGACAAGGGGCACGAAGGGCGTGAAAATGAAAGACTCCCTAGCCCTCGCAAACCTAATAGCGTCGAGGTCGGAAAAGAACAAGAGTTGACCAAGAGAGGTCGGATAGGATAGATGAAAGTGAGGAGCCTGGCACAAGTAAGTGGAAGCAATGCCAGGACTCAGCTGAGGGCCCCGTGGTCGCCAACCGACGCTCCATACTTAAGAGCCCTAGGGCCCCTTTTAGTCGCCTCTTACGACAGGCAGGGGATACCGCGGGTGTTATTCTACCGCCCCCACCCACAGGGGGATTTTGTTCAGCAGATCTCATGGCCTACTGCTGTATGAGTGACAACGGGGACTTTTGTTCAGCAGATCTCCTGGCCTACTGCTGTGTGAATAACTACCGCAGTTTAGTTTAGCAGATAACCTGGCCTAGTGCTGTATGAGTCACAACGGGGAGTTTTGTTGAGCAGATCCCCTTGCGTACTGCTATTTGAATCACCACGGAGAGTTTTGTTGAGCAGATCCCCTTGCCTACTGCTATTTGAATCACCACGGGGAGTTTTGTTTAGCAGATCCCCTAGCCTACTGCTGTATGAGACGCAACGGGGAGTTTTGTTTAGCAGATCCCCTGGCCTACTGCTCTATGAGTCACAACGGGGAGTTTTGTTTAGCAGATCCCCTGGCCTACTGCTCTATGAGTGACAACGGGGAGTTTTGTTTAGCAGATCCCCTGGCCTACTGCTCTATGAGTCACAACGGGGAGTTTTGTTTAGCAGATCCCCTGGCCTACTGCTCTGTGAGTCACAACGGGGAGTTTTGTTTAGCAGATCCCCTGGCCTACTGCTCTATGAGTCACAACGGGGAGTTTTGTTTTGCAGATCCCCTGGCCTACTGCTGTATGAGTCACAACGGGGAGTTTTGTTTAGCAGATCCCCTGGCCTACTGCTCTATGAGTCACAACGGGGAGTTTTGTTTAGCAGATCCCCTGGCCTACTGCTCTATGAGTCACAACGGGGAGTTTTGTTTAGCAGATCCCCTGGCCTACTGCTCTATGAGTCACAACGGGGAGTTTTGTTTAGCAGATCCCCTGACCTACTGCTCTATGAGTCACAACGGGGAGTTTTGTTTAGCAGATCCCCTGGCCTACTGCTCTGTGAGTCACAACGGGGAGTTTTGTTTAGCAGATCCCCTGGCCTACTGCTCTATGAGTCACAACGGGGAGTTTTGTTTTGCAGATCCCCTGGCCTACTGCTGTATGAGTCACAACGGGGAGTTTTGTTTAGCAGATCCCCTGGCCTACTGCTCTATGAGTCACAACGGGGAGTTTTGTTTAGCAGATCCCCTGGCCTACTGCTCTATGAGTCACAACGGGGAGTTTTGTTTAGCAGATCCCCTGGCCTACTGCTCAATGAGTCAGAACGGGGAGTTTTGTTTAGCAGATCCCCTGGCCTACTGCTCTATGAGTCACAACGGGGAGTTTTGTTTAGCAGAGCCCCTGGCCTACTGCTGTATGAGTCACTACGGGGAGGTTTGTCCAGGATATCCGTTGGCCTGCCGCTGTATCAAATACGATGGGGAATTTAGTTGAGCGTATTCCCTAGCCTGCTGCTGTATCAATCAGGACAGAACGTATTGTTTAGCGGATACTCAAATCGAAGTGATTTCTCAAGTATGTGTGTGATGTTTGCTTACACTGACGCTAAACATTTACTTTTGCGACAGACTATGGTTGATATGTGGCCAGGAGTACAACTGACTGCATACACTATCAAAATTTTCAATGGTGCATTGGCTGCTACTCTGAATTCCGTCCCCATATCTTATTTTATTTAGATGCTATTGTCTTTTCGTCACGTCTTCCTCTTGAGCTGTAACATATTCAAATAAACGGTGCCGCTATTTCTAGCGATATTCCTGACATTGTTTCACACTGCATTTGTGTGTAGTACTGCCGTGATATCATGCGCTTCTACCACATTGTGAATACAGGGACTTCATCTCCAGTACAAGCAGAGTACATAAGATACGTTTTCGCGAGTATAGAAGTTGTATTTGAAGATGTACAGCAACAGCACAATAATACCGATTGTGGATTCTTTGCAATAGCTTTCGCTGTATCACTTGCTCATGACAGGAATCCGTGTGATGAACGATACAATTGTTTAAAGTTCGCTGACGATCTCGGGCACATATTGAACACTCAGAACAAATCCCGCTTCCCTGTGCTTTCAGAGAATGTTGCTCCTGCCCGTCAATGTTTAAAGAAGGCGATCCATACAACCAATAACGATGAGAACCATTTGTATAAAAAGGCAGTGTAGCTGCCCAAAATCCAGAAAAAGAGGTCGACCAAAGGTGTTACTCTCAACTTCTCAAGAAGAGCATGGAGAAGCCGTCAGGCGTTATAGTCGGAGAAAGCCTGAAGTTCATAGGGAGGCTGTCCGCCTATATTCCCAAGCGCATCCTGAACTCCATAGAGATGCAGACAGACGTTTGAACAAAGTCATCCTGAGCAGAAGCATTCCCGTCATCTTCCTGCTAATTTAAGAAAACATGGTTTGATCGCCGTCTACAGTGGTGAACAGTTAAATTCAATTTCACCTTACCGTCTGAAAACAAGTTCAATTTACGGCCTGATTGTTTCAAATGCTCAAGTTGCCAGGCTCCACTCTTTGAAGGAGAGAGAGGCAGGAAGAAGTGGTGTTGTGGACAAGGTGCCTGTAATATTTTAGACATTCCTCCTATCGATCTCGAAATATACTAACACCAGGATTTCAGACCTCGACCACGTATGTATAACGGAGCATTTGCCTTCAGTGCTCTCGTTATTCCAGGTGGATGTCAACACCCTTAACATGGAATAAGTTTTATAAAAATATTAGGCAAGCTATACAATTGTGTGTACGACTTTTCATATAGTGACCCTTACAATAATCCGTCCTGCTTTTACATTGACGACGGAGAAGCTAGAAATAACTGGGCTGAACAACAAAACCTTAACCCTGTAGTAGTGAACATATTCTTAGATTTCTTGCGCACGAACAATCCTTACATTCGTCTCTTCAAACAGCTCCATGACGAACCATCCGAAAACGCTCATTTAGTATTTGAAAATACTACAAGGTGCATCCACGGACCAAATCTTGGAGATTGTCCATTGGGATATGAGGTTGCCGCTGTTCTAAGCACTGACAAGGAGAGCTATTACCCTAGGAAAATTGCTATTTGGAAGGTCGGTGACGGAAAGCCTCACACAGTAGATATTTTCCATCCTCTGTAGGAGCCTTTTCTATATCCGCTGCTCTATCCACATGGTACGCCCGGCTGGCACATTGGACGGCTTGACAATAAGGGCAAAAAACTTTCCCAACTGAATTACGTAAGATGTTTACTTTTATCTGAATCACGGTTTCGTCAATTTGACAGACTTTCCGAGACGTGGTTAACTGATATGTATGCACGCATTGAAGAGGAACGATTGCGTTACTTAAATTTTTCACAAATTAAAGGTAGTAACAACTCCTTAAGAACAGGTTTCTTTGACGAAGTGCAGTCCGTTGTTTCTGATGTTAGGGGTATTAACACAGTTACCCATACGGAGCGTGCTCAGACTGAACGATCAGTCCCTACACATGAGCAACGCCAGGTCACCAACGATATCCGCAATGATGAGACTGTTCAAGGCGAGGAAGGCGTTGTTCCTGGAAGGGTATATTTGCCAAGTACCTTCACTGGAGGAGAAAGGTACATGAAAGTTAAATACCTCAACGCAATGGCCTTGGTGAACCGACTGGGCGTTCCGAATTATTTTTTAACCATAACAAACAACGCACATTGGACTGAAATATCGTTGTCCAAGAGAGCTGGATCCAAAAATCAACCTGATGTGTGCGCTAGGGTGTTCCATTGTAAACTATTGGAACTTCTTCGTGATCTTCGTTCAGGCGTTTGTTTGGTGAACCGGTATACATAATTTATACCATTGAATTTCAAAAGCGAGGTCTGTGTCATGCACTCATTTGTTTTCGTATGGAAGAACAAAAAATCATGCCAGTTCAAGCTGCTGACATCGACAAGTTCATTAGAGCAGATATTCCAGATATAGAGAAAGCTGAAGGTAAACTTCGGGAACTGGTCATCGTTAACATAATCCACGGCCCATGTGGCCCCCATCATTGTACTAATCTTCCCTGTTGGGACGGAACTCTTCATAAGTGCACAAAGTTCTTCCCCAAACCTTCATCAGAGACCACATACATTGACAGCAATGGATTTGTTAACTACAAACGCAATGCTGGCAATAAGGCACAAATTACATATCGCGGAAGTCTTGTTGACATTGACGATACCTTGGTTGTCCCTTATAACGCAGCATTATTGCTGAAATACGAATGACACATTAATTTGGAGCTGGCTTCTCAAACAAGAGTAGTAAAATACCTTTTTTAATATATCACCCATGGTAGTCCTTTAGGTAATGTCGCCGTTGTCAGTGATTCAGATTCCGTTAATGAAGTGGAAGAGTACGTAACCAAACGGTACATTGGTTCCAGCGATACAGTATGGCGTATTCTTGAGTTTAATCTCACGGAGAGTGAACCTTCAGTTACATGTCTTCCTGTACACTTAGAGGGAAAACACTCAGTTTGCTTCCGACCTTGGGAAGAAGAGCAAGCATTACGTAACAGCTCATCTCTTTGATTATTTACTTTACCAGACCTCAGCTTCCCGAACTTGAAATGCTGACATACACCCAATTCTATGAAATTTATATTCTTTACTCATGACGCCCCACCTGATTGAACGTTCCTGTACTTGAACATCCTGATGGCCGACATTTCATTACAAAGCGGCAGAGAGGTAAATGTGTAGCTCGAATGTTCTGGGTGGCTCCTCAGCGAGGAGATCAATTTTACCTTCCAAAGCTCTTGAATGATTTCCCCTGTCGTGGCTATCAAGATTTGATATCACGGGGTGGTAATCACTGCACTTCTCTTCAGCAAGCTGCTCGTAACCTCGGCCTTGTCAACGATGAACAGGAGTACAGACTTACGCTTGAAGAGGCATCGCAATTCATGCTTGGTAAAGCTCTACGATCATTTTTAATTCTATGTAATATTGGGGCACCGGCAGTCTTGTTGTGGGAAGACTTTAAGAATAAGCTCGCAGAAGACTTCCTTCATGTTACACCTGGTGACCCAGAGAAGGCTTTCAGATTAACACTTCTTGAAATCGATCGTTTCCTTCGACGTCACGGTTCAAATCTCTATGAACAAGGACTGACAGTTGTTGAAGACAGAACTACTGAGCTTGGCAGGGAAAGGTTTCAATACAGTGCAGGCTTATTCCAACGGATTTTGGACGAATGGCTACGAACGCTTTCAGATAAAGAATCATACCTTCGTGGTTATATCGAAAACCTTTCAATATCTACCAATTTTACTGGCTCAAAATTGCTGTGTCCCGATGGTCCTGGTGGTTACGGGAAAACATTGATTTGGAAAGTAGCCATAGCACTTTTCCGCTCGCAAGCGAAACCGTTTTCTATGTAGCAAGTTCTGTAATAGCTGCCGTCAATTTTGACGGTAGAACTACTGCACATAGCATGTTTCGTTTCTCCCTTGATGTGGGTGATGGTTCCGGATATTGGTATGTCACTAATGGATCCCAAAGTGCTGACCTTATTCGATAGGCAGGTTTAATCATTTTTCACGAAGTGTGTTTTCAAAAGGATTCGTCTTGGAATACTGGACAGATCTCTCAGAGACCTAATGGGAGACGACAGTGCTTTTTAGTAAAAGGTCATAATATTTTGTATAGATTTTCGACAATGTGTTCCTGTTTTAACAGAAGCGAAATCATATCCTGGTGTAGCAAACGGCTCACCCAAATCCTCTAGACTCTGTGGAGAAATGAAAAAAATCCAAGTAACTAATCAAAGAATTCAAGGGGAAGAATGTTACTCATAATTGATTCTTACAGTTGGGAACAACGAAGTAGTGCATGTCACCTTTAGTAAGGGAAGACAACAACAAACGTTAATACCTTTACATGGAGTTCCGTTCACTAATTATTTGAAAGAACTGTTAGACAAAATATACACACAAGGCATCTTTTCCAATCCAGACAATGTTTCAAAACGTGCCGTTCTATGTACAATCAATGCCAAAGTATATGAGAAAAACTCTTCCCTTCTTCAATCTTTGGAAGGTGATTTTTCCATTTGTACAGCATCGATTGGGTAGAAGATCAAGTTACAGATTGTGCATATAACCATGTAGATCAAGATTTGCTCGATACATCTCAGTGCAAGAAGTACGTCATCACGATTTGGCTCTAGAAGTAGGTGTAGTTTGTATAAGGCCTATAGAAAGGAATTTAATTTTTTCTGATCTCCTTGTGAATGGTATAAAAGGTATTGTTTTATCAATCCCACCGAGACTCACAGTGGTTCGTAGACGAGGGTTAGATGAACGTCTTGGTATACCAAGCATGTTATCAAGTTCTCCTTACATCGCACCATTCATACGTGCAGGAGACAATTTCCCCTTCAAGTCTCTTATTCCATGTCTATCCATAAAAGCCAGGGACAAATTATTGAGTTTGCTGGAGTGGATCTAAGCATTGATGTCTTTAGCGATGGCCAAGTGTATGTGGTTTTGATCGGGGTTCGATCTGTGGCTCGCATGAGAGTTCTTGTTCCTTCTGAATGTGTTTTGGATGATGTTGGCCACGTGAAGAACGTGGTCTGCAAACATTTGTTTTATTGGTGGTGGTGGTGATTATTGTTTTAAGAGGAAGTATAACTGGGCAACCATCCTCTTTATATGACTGATCAGAGAGAAAACAGGAAGGGATCCGACACTTCGAAAAATGAAGGTATCGGCCAAAGGAATACAAGGGCCACGAAGGGCATGAAAATGAAAGACTCCCTAGGCCTCCATACGTAATACCGTCGGGGTCTGAAAAGAACAAGAGTTGACCAAGAGAGGTCGGATAGGATAGATGAAAGTGAGGAGCCTGGCACAAGTGGAACCAATGCCAGGACTCAGCTGAGAGCCCCGTGGTCGCCAACCCACGCTCCAAAGTTCAGAGCCCCTGGGGCAACATTTGTTTTAGTATGCATAACGAAAGCTTTGAGATTTTAGTTTTTGGCTGATTCTCTGGCTTACTGCATTATCAATCACGACGGGGATTTGAGTTGAGCAGATCCCCTGCCCTACTGCTGCATCAATCACAACGATGGGTTCTGTTGAGCTGATGCTCTAGCTTACTGGTGTTTCGATCACGACGGGCAGTCTAGGTCAGGAGATCCCTTAGCTTAGTTGTATATCAATCACGACGGGGAGTTTTGCTGTGCAGATGCCCTTGCCTAGTGCGCTACCATTGACGACGAGTAGTTTTGTTTTGGTGTGGTGGTGATTATTGTTTAAGAGGAAGTACAAATAGGCAACCATCCCGTATGTAAAACTGATGAGAGACAAAAATTGGAAAGGACCCGACGCTTCGAAAATTAGGGTATCGTTTAAAGAACGGCAAGGGGCCACGAGGAGCGTTGAAATGAAAGCATCCGTAGCCCTCAAGTGCTCTAGTACCGTCGGGCTCGAAAGAACAAGAGTTGACCAACGAACGTCGGATAGGATGGATGAAAGTGACTGGCGTGAAATTAGTAAGTGTTGTGGTGGTGATAATTATTGCTTAAAGAGGAAGTACAACTGGGCAACGCACGCTCGTAACTTAAGGATGGTGGTGGTGATTATTGTTTTAAAAGGAAGTACAACTGGGCAACCATTCTCTATATAACACTAATCAGAGAGAAAAATGGAAGGGACACGACACTTCGAAAAATTAAGATATCGGCCAAAGGAAGACAAGGGAAACGAAAGGGCGTGAAAATGAAGGACTCCCTAGCCCTCGCAAACCTAATAGCGTCGGGTTCGGAAAAGAACAAGAGTTGACCAAAAGAGGTCAGATAGGATAGATGAAAATGAGGAGCCTGGCACAAGTAAGTGGAAGCAATGCCAGGAATCAGTTAAGGGGCCCGTGGTCGCCATCCCACGCTCCAAAGTTCAGAGCCCCTGGGGCCACTATGAGTGAGAACGTGGAGTTTTCTGTAGCAGATCCCCTGGCCTACTGCTGTATCAATGACCATGCGTTTTCCTTGAGCAGACGCATTGGAGTAGTGCTGTATGAATGGCGCCGTGGAAGTTATGTTAGCAGAAATTCTAGCATACTGTTTTATCAATGGCGATGTCGTTATTTCTTGATGTGATATCCTAGTCTTGTTTTGTATCAATGACAAATGCATGCGTCTCGTTTGCTACTTGCAGCTTCTCTTGATTGGAATTTTTTTTTTTTTTTTTTGTAGAACTGTCTGCGTAGTGCCATTTTTATTTCTGAGAGTGGTGGTGGTGGTGGTGGTGATTATTGTTTTAAGAGGAAGTACAACTGGGCAACCATCCTCTATATAACACTAATCAGAGAGAAAAAATGGAAGGGGTCCGACACTTCGAGAAATGAAGATATCGGCCAAAGGAAGACAAGGGCCACGAAGGGCATGAAAATGAAAAACTCCCTAGGCGTCCATACGTAATACCGTCGGGGTCTGAAAAGAACAAGAGTTGACCAACGGAGGTCGGATAGGATAGATGAAAGTGAGGAGCCTGGCACAAGTAAGTGGAAGCAATGCCAGGATTCAGCTGAGGGCTCCGTGGTCGCCAACCCACGCTCCAAAGTTCAGAGCCCCTGGGGCCCCTTTTAGTCGCCTCTTACGACAGACAGGGGATACTGTGGGTGGTATTCTACCGCCCCCACCACAGGGGGATGAGAGTGGTGGTTATGATTATTGTTCTAGGAGGAAGTAGAGTTGAGCAACTATTTTCCAAAAACACTGAACAGACAGAAAATGGCAGGAATCCGACACTTCGAAAAATGAAGGTATCGGGCAAAGAAACAAGAGCCACGAAGGGCGTGATAATGAAAGACTCTACTCCTCTAATGCTCTAATACCGTCGGGATCGAAAAAAAAAACAAGACCTGAGCAAGGGAGGTGGTGGTGGTGGTGATTATTGTTTTAAGAGCTAGTACAACTGGGCAACCATCCTCTATATAACACTAATCAGAGGGGAAAATGGAAAGGATGCGACACTTCGAAAAATGAAGATATCGGCCAAAGTAAGACAAGGGCCACGAAGGCCGTGAAAATGAAAGACTCCCTAGTCCTCACAAACCTAATAACGTCGGAGTCGGAAAAGAACAAGAGTTGACCAAGAGAGGTCGGATAGGACAGATGAAAGTGGGGAGCCCGTCACAAGTAAGTGGAAGCAATGCCAGGACTCAGCTGAGGGCTCCGTGGTCGCCAACCCACGCTACAAAGTTCAGAGCCTCTGAGGCCCCTTTTAGTCGCCTTTTATGACAGGCAGGGGATACCGTGGGTGTTATTCTACCGCCCCCAGCCACAGGGGGATGAGCAAGGGAGGTCGAATAGGATAGGTGAACGTGAGAACTCTAGTGCAAGTAACTGGAAACAAAGCCAGGACTCAGCTAAGGGTCCCGTAGTCTCAAGCCCACGCTCCTTTTTTCAGAGCCCATGGGACTTTCTTTCTGAGATAGTCAACGTTTAATTAGTTATTTTGGGTGAAGGCTGGCGAGATTTTACCCTAAGACAGTAATATTAAAGCTTTGGTTATGCATACTAAAGTAAATGTTCGTAAACCACGTTCTTGACAAAAGCCACGCCATCCAAAACACGATCAGAAGGAACAAGTACTCTGATGTGGGACGGAGATCGAACCCGGCTCAGAGCCACATACAGTTGGCCATGACTAAAGACATCAGTGCGGAGGTCGACTCCAACAAACTCAATAGTTTGTCCCTGGCTTTTATGGATAGACATGGCATAACAGACTTGAAGGGGAAATTGTCTCCTGCACATATGGATGGTGCGATGTAAGGAGAACTTGAACATTATTCTTGGTATACCCAGACGTTCATCTAACCCTGGTCTACGAACCACTATAAGTCTAGGTGAGATTGATAAAACAATAACTTTTGTACCATTCACAAGGTGATCAGAAAAATTTAAATTCCTAGTTATAATACAAACTGCTCCGACTTTTAGAGCCAAATCGTGATTAGGGACTCCCTTGCACTGAGCTTGATGAAGCACATCTTGATCCACAAGGTTATGTGCAGAATCCTTAACTTGATCTTCTAGCCAATCAGAGCTGTACAAATGAAAAAGGTCGCCTTCCAAAGATTGCAGAATGGCAGAGTTTATTTCATGTACATTGGCGTTGATTGTGCATAGAACGGCACGTTTGGAAGCATTGTCTGGGTTGGAAAGTATATCATGTGGGTATACTTCCTCTAACAGTTCTTTCAAAGAATCTGTGAACGGAACTCCATGTAAAGGTATTAATGTTTGTTGTTCTCTCCCCTTACCAATGATGACATGCTCTACTTCGTTGTTGCCAACTGTAAGAAGGAATTTTGAGTAACGTTCTTCCCCTTTAATTCTTTGAGGTATCGTTAGTTGGAATTTTTTCATTTCTCCCCAGAGTCTTGAAGATTTGAGCGAGACGTTTGTTACATCAGAAGGTGATTTCGCGTCTGATACAACAGGAGCACATTGTCGAAAATCTCCAGAAAAAATTATGACCTTACCACCAAAAGCACTGTCGTTCCTCATTAGGTCTCTCAGAGATCTGTCGAGTATTTCAAGAAGGAACCTGTTTGCCATGGACACTTCATCAAAAATGATTAAGGCTGCCTCTCGAATAAGGTCAGCTCTTTGGGATCCATTAGTGAGAGACCAATATCCAGAACCATCACCCACATCAAGGGGGAGACGAAACATGCTGTGTGCAGTAGTTCCGCCGTCAAAGTTGAGGGCAGCTATTCCAGAACTTGCTACACATAAGACGACTTTGCCCTGTGAGCGGAAAAGAGCTATCACTACTTTCAAAATCAATGTTTTCCCATAACCACCAGGGCCATCGAGATACAGCATTTTCGAGCCAGTCAAATTGGCGGATGTTGAAAGTGTTTCGATATAGGCGAGAAAGTGTGTTTGTTCCTCTGAAAGCTTTGGCAGCCATTCTTCTAAGAAGCATTTGAGAGAGCCTACATTGTATTGGAACCTTTCCCTGCCAAGCTCAGTAGTTGTGTCTTCTACAACTGGCAGTCCTTGTTCATAAAGATTTGAGCCGTGGCGTCGAAGTAAACGATCGATTTCGAGAAGTGCCAATTTGAAAGCCTTGTCTGGATCATCAGATGTAACATGAAGGAAGTCTTCTGCCAGCTTATTCTTAAAGTCTTCCCACAACAAGACTGCCGGTGCCCCAATATTACACAGAAGAACAAAAAATGATCGTAAAGATCTACCAAGCATGAACTGGGATGCCAGTGAAGCGTAAGTATGTACTCCTGTTCATCGTTGACAAGGCCGAGGTTACGAGCTGCTTGCTGAAGAGAAGTGCAGTGAACACCGCCCCGTGTAATCAAATCTTGATAGCCACGACAGGGGAAAGAATTCAAGAGCATTCTAAGGTAAAATTGCTCCCCTCGCTGAGGAGCCACCCAAAACATTCGAGCTACGGATTTACCTCTCTGGCGCTTTGTAATGAAGTGTCGGCCATCAGGATGTTCAATGACAGGAACTTTTAATGATTTGGGGCGAGTTGCGTGGAGAATATAATTTTCGTAAAATTGTATATATGTCAAATTTTCAAGTTCTTGAATCTGAGGTCTAGAAAAGTAAACAATCAAAAGAGATGAACTGCGATGTATTGCTTGCTCTTCTTCACCAGGTCGAAAGTAAACAGAGTGCTTTCCCTCTAAGTGTACAGGAAGACATGTAACCGAGGGTTCGCTCTCCGTGAGATTAAACTCAAGAACACGCCATACTGCATCGCTTGAACCAATATATCGTTTGGATACATACTCTTCCACTTCGTTAACCAAATCTGAATCACTGACAATGGCCACATTGGCTAAAGGACTACCCTTGGTGATGTACTTAAAAAGGTATTTTACCACCGCTCTTTGTGAAGCAAGCTCCAAATTAATATGGCACTCGTATTTGAGCAATAATGCTGCGTTATAAGGGACTACCCAAGTATCGTCAATTTCAACAGGTCTGCCACGATATGCAATATGTGCCTTGTTGTTAGCATTCCGTTTGTAGTTAACAAATCCATTGTTGTCAACGTACGTCGTCTCTGAGGAAGGTTTGGGGAAGAACTTTGTACACTTATGAAGTGTTTCGTCCCAACAGGGAAGATTAGTGCGATGATGGGGTCCACATGGTCCGTGGATCATGTTAGCGATGACGAGTTCACGTAGTTTACCTCCAGCTTCCTCTATATCTGGGATATCTGCTCTGATGAACTTGTCAATGTCAGCAGCTTGTACAGGAATGAGTTCTTGTTTCTCTATTCGAAAACAAACGTGCGCGTGTGGCAAACCTCGCTTTTGAAATTCAATTACATAAATTATATATGCCGGTTCACCGAAGAAAGACCCTGAACGAAGGTCACGAAGAAGTTCCAGTAGTTTACAATGAAACACCCTAGCACATACATCAGGTTGATTTTTGGATCCAGGTGTCTTGGACATTCTTATTTCAGTCCATTGTGCATTGGTCGTAATGGTTAAAAAGTAAGTGGGGCCACCCAACCGGTTTACCAAGGCGATTGCGTTGAGGTACTTAACTTTCATGTACCTTTCTCCGCCAGTAAAGGTGCTTGGCAAATAAATCCTTCCAGGAACAACGCCGCCCTCGCCTTGAACAGTCTCATCATTGTGAATATCATTGGTGACCTGGCGTTGCTCATGGCTAGGGACTGCTCGTTCAGCTTGAACACGCTCTGTATGGTTAGTTTTCTTGACATACCTGACATCGGAAACAACAGACTGTACTTCCTCAAAGGGAGCTATTCTTAAGGAGCTGCTATTACCCTTACGTTGTGATAAATGTACATAACGCAATCGTTCTTCTTCAATGCGTGCATACATGTCAATTAACCACGTTTCGGAAAGTCTGTCGAATTGACGAAACCGTGAATCAGACAACAGTAAACATCTTACGTAATTCAACTGGGAAATTTTTTTACTGTTGTTGTCAAGGCGTCCAATGTGCCAGCCGGGCGTACCATGTGGATAGAGCAGGGGATATTGGAAAGTCTCGTACAGTGGATGGAAAATGTCTACTGTGTGAGGCTTTCCTTCACCGATCTTCCAAATAGCGATTTTTCTGGGGTAGTAGGTCTCCTTGTCAGTACTCAGAAGAGCAGCAACCTCATATACCAACGGACGATCTCCAATATTTGGTCCATGAGTGCGCCTTGTAGTATTTTCAAATACTAAATGGGCATCTTCCGATGGCTCGTTGTACAGCTGTTTGAAGAGGTGAATGTAAGGGTTGTTGGCGAGCAAGAAATCTGAGAATGTCTTGACAACTGTAGAGTTAAGGTTTTGTTGTTCAGCCCACTTATTTCTAGCTTCTCCGTCGTCAATGTAAAATGAGAATGGATTATTGTAGGGTCCTCTATATGAAAGATCGTAGACACAATGATATAGCTTACCTAATATTTTGACGAAGCTTATTCCATTTCTAGGGTGTTGCCATCCACCTGGAATAACGAGGGCACTGAAGGCAAATGTTTCGTTGTAAATACGGGGCCGAGATCTGAAGTCGGGGTGTTGATATATTTCGAGATCAATAGGAGGGAGGTCTAAAATATTATAGGCACCTTCTCCACAACACCACTTTTTTCTGCCTCTCTCTTCTTCAAAGAGTGGGGCCCGGCAACTTGAGCATTTGAAACAATCAGGGCGTAAAAGCGAACTTGTTTTCAGACGGTAAGGTGAAATTAAATTTAACTGTTCACCACTGTAGACGGCGATCAAACCGTGTTTTCTTAAATTACCAGGAAGGTGACGGGAACGCTTGCTATCACGATGACACTGTTCGAAACGCCGGACGGAATCTCTATTGACTTCAGGATGTACTTGGGAATATCGCTGGGCCGCCTCCCTATGGACTTCAGGATGTACTTCCGTGTATCGCTGGACCGCCTCCCTATGGACTTCAGGATGTACTTGGGAATATCGCCGCACCGCCTCCCGATTGACTTCAGGATGTACTTGGGAATATCGCCGGACCGCCTCCCTATTGACTTCAGGATGTACTTGGGAATATCGCTGGACTGCCTCCCTATGGACTTCAGGATGTAATTTGGAATATCGTTGGACCGCCTCCCTATTGACTTCAGGATGTAATTTGGAATATCGTTGGACCGCCTCCCTATTGACTTCAGGATGTACTTGAGTATATCGCTGGACCGCCTCCCTATGGACTTCAGGATGTAATTTGGAATATCGTTGGACCGCCTCCCTATTGACTTCAGGATGTAATTTGGAATATCGTTGGACCGCCTCCCTATTGACTTCAGGATGTACTTGGGAATATCGCTGGACTGCCTCCCTATGGACTTCAGGATGTAATTTGGAATATCGTTGGACCGCCTCCCTATTGACTTCAGGATGTAATTGGGAATATCGCTGGACCGCCTCCCTATGGACTTCAGGTTTTTTCTGACTATAACGCCTAACGGCTTCTCGATGCTGCTCTTGAGTAGTAGAGAGTAATTTCTTTGGTCGACCCCTTTTTCTGGATTTTTTGCGGCCGCAGAGCTTTTTGTTAGGCACTTTGTTGTCATCATTGTCGGATGTAAGGATCACGTTAGTTGAATATTCATCATTTGAAAGAACAGGAAACGGGGATATTTGTCGAGTGTTCAATATGTGCAGCAGATGCTCAGGGAACTTTAAACAATTGTAGCGCTCATCACATGGATTCCTTTCGTGAGCAAGTGATACAGCAAAAGCGATTGAAAAGAAACCACAATCAGTATTATTAAACTGTTGTTGTACATCTTCAAATACAACTTCTATGCTCGGGAAAAGCTTTCTTAAATACTGAGCCTGTATCGGAGATAGAGTGCGCGTATTCAGACTGTCGTAGATGTGAATGATACTGCCATCATAGTAAGCACAAATGTAGTGTGAAACAATGTCAGGAATATCGCTAGAGATGTCGGCAGGGATTATTTGGATATGTCTCCGGTCAAGAGGAAGAGGTGACAAAGAATCAATTGCACCTAGAGTAAATAGGCTAAGGGGACGGAATTCAGAGTTAGCAGCCAATACATCATTGAAGAAGTTGATACTGTCTGCAGTCAGTTGTACTCCAGGACGAATATCAAGCAGAGTTTGTCGCAGAAGTAAACGTGTAGCTTCAGTGTATGAAAACCACTCACCCATAGTTGAGAAATATCTTGTAATATTAGTAAATAATTGAAATTTCAATTAAATTACCGGAAGAATAAACCAAGTAAGAATGCACACCGAGATACGACTAAAGAATCACAACAACAGGCTGTACTTCAGTCCCATGCCTCTTGGAAGCGCTGCAAGGGAGATAGTCGCTTCTTGATTGGCTGACTTGGCATCATGGCGTATGCTCATAATCACAGTAATCAAATGTTAAATAGTGAAGGAGTTGTATACGTTTTTATACTATATTCAATAATAATTATGAGAAGAAGTTGCGAGGAAGAAAGGGCCTGTTAAAGTTATGGACACGCTTAATGTCAAAGTTTTGTTATATGTTTGAGTTCTGTAGTTTCGTAATTTCATAGTAAGCAAGTGCTACGTGTACATAAGTCAGAACATAAACTTTGTGAGATGTTATTTTCTGCCAAAAATGCTGAGCACAGCGAAGGTAAGTTATGGAAATATACGTGTAAATAGTGCATTAATTTATATTTTTTCATTACTTCCATTTCATTTGTTGTCACTTGTGAAACGTTGTTTTCAAATATTATGATCTTTATTCCAGAGAGGTTAAAATGCTCCTGCAACTTTCTAGCATGTACAAGTGGCTATTATGTCTGTATGACTGGTAACCTCAACATCAAGAATAAGCATCTTTTTATGAATGTCCTAACGAAACCAGGAAGGATACTCTGCAGCAGTGGAAGCGAGTGTGTCTTGTGAGCGATGGTGTAAACTGTACCCTACCAGGTGTTATGTTAGGGAAAATAGTTTCCTCGAGAAGGTCTTCATTAACCACGCTAGACACCGATTGATTTATGATGTTCCCCAACATTTGGAACTTTTCCACTATAATCCCTGTAATTTAGTGATACCTGTGTCAAGTAATAAAATTGCAGAGAATATAAGTGTAAATTAAATTTCAACAACTTCACAAACATGATTCGTATTTCGTAATCCATATCTTTCAGTAATAAGTGATGTTGAGGAGATTGAAGTTAAAGAAAGCACACACTCTGCTATGGATGAAGGTGGGTATCAATTTTTGACATCAGTAAATTATTTAACAGTGCTCAGGCAATGGCAACAAAGTTCCCTCTGCTATGCAGTGGAATGTTGAAGGCAACGTTATGGCACTTTACATTTATAAACGTCGTCCAAATTTATTTCATTATCCGGGTATGCATGTCAGGCTTCTCAAGCCCTTGCTATCTTGAATCCTGGTAGGCCCTACCTTTTGTCTCTGGTATTTATCAATCCATACTTGAAGTACTTACAGTAGAGGTTTCTGAAATGTCTGAGAAAAAAACTCTGCCCTCCTATTTCAATGAAACGTCACCCCCCAAAGACGTTATATTATGAGGCTAATAAACAATGTATACTGTATGTCGGTGTGAGGTCACATGTTACAGCAAATCACGCATTCCTTGTCATGATAAGACGGATTCACATAACTTGTAAGCAAACAACAGCTTATTATTTTATCACAAATTCATTACGGTAAGTAGTGTAGCGTTAAAAGACCTGATTGTGTTTATTTTAACTGAATTACAGCATCTTGGGGTTGAAAGTTGTTTGCACAGTTACAGGTAGTGACCAAGGCTTGACACATCAGAAAGCATTGAGAAATCTTTGTCAAGGTAGTTTAGTTAGGCCTAGACCCAGTGCATTCCATTTTCTTGTAGGCTATACGGTAGTGAGCCAACTGCTGTCATATTTGATGTTCCCCATCTTCAGAAAAGTACCAGAAATGCTTTAAATGAAAATAAGATTCTGCTGCATCACATGGAGGTAAAATTGGAATACATTGACATGGTATGTATTTGCCCTTCAAGATGATGAGTACGTTAAACGGTGAGTGTGATGATTGTTTTCCCCTTACCAATTTATGTCAGTTCTTAGAGAGTGCTGATGCTGACAATCAAGCAGTAAGTGGAACTTGCTCTGTTGATTCCGAAGACATAAATTACTGTCTAAGTCAGACCATTGGATCTCACTTGAACTGTTGGAAGATAATAAAGCAGAGACATATGTAGCAGGATATATTTTTATAGTTTTATGTGTTAATAATGGGTAAGATATGTTCAACAGAAATCTGTATTACCCTAACTTGATTGAAATCCTTTTATTTACATCATCAAGTAACTTCCAGTATGCCAGCAAAGAACTAAAAGATTTTCTCCTTGATATTCATGATCAATTTTATATATTTGTGGTCAACTATGTTCATACAGCAACATTAGAAGATAGTTTTAAAGTTGTCTTCTCTGGGCCAGATTACTACTATTGCAGTAAGCATTGACTTGAAAATTTAATTTTGCAAGAGGCTATTCCGTTCTCATTTACAAGTGTGTAAAATATTAGGCCTAAACCAATTTGGTCAAGATAAATTATTCAGATGGGCATGAAAAGAAAGGTAAAATAAATTTAATTTCTTTTTAACCACACCTTTTTGATATAATTCATTTTCAGGTTAGTTGTATGCAGGCCTAGGAATTTGGAATGTTTCTTGTAAGTTATGGATTGTATGACTGCTTGTAGTTTTTGCTGATGCACGAACCACGGGCAGCAGTTAAGTGGCCTAGCAAGTGGTCTTGAGAGTAGGGATACCAATTGCTATGGAAGAGGAATAGACATCTCGGAAATAGTCTGAGTCATGTGTCGTTGTGCTCAGGTGGCTGGGACAATACTATTCAACGTTGGTCCCATTACCCATTAGAGTGAAGCATTTTCACTCAGTGGGACAATGTGTAATACTTCACAGAATTTTACCTAGGATCATTCAGGATATGAAAAGAGGATGGGTAACATACAGGTAGGCTATTCTATGCAATAGTAGAAACAGCAAGGGGGATGGCTTGGGACAGCTATATGTAAAAACTGATGTGTTCAATGGCAGGAGGGTATTCAGATCAAGGAAATAAAGACTAAGTTATGAATGAACTCTATGTATGACCTGGCTTCGGTTATGAGGTGATGTAAGATTAATGGATGAAAATGTTTCCTAGGAAAATGATAGACTCTGTCATGAAGGGTAAGAGAATTAGGGTGAAGACTGAGTTTTCAGCAATTTAAAGGTGAGCTGTAGAACTAAACTGACAAACTCACTCACTCACTCACTCACTCACTGGCATACCCAGTTGAGTGAGAAAGTGAATATTTGATACTGATAGCAATTAGCTTGTAAGCTAAGAAAAAATTCCAAAAATGTACATTTTTAGCCCTTCCACCTGAAACAAAATGACTGATGCAAACTGCCATGTGCAGTAGAAAATTGAAGGTTGATATGGTTATGTTTGTATTTCTCACACAGAATACACAAAGCTCCCCATTTGAAAGTAACTTGCAGTATGCCAGCGAAGAACTCAAAAGTTTTTCCCTTTGATACCTATTCATGATCAATTTTATATAATATTTGTGGACATCTAAGTTCATACAGCAACATTAAAAGATAGTTTTAAATTTTTTCTTCTCTAGGCCAGATTACTACTATTGCAGTAAGCATTGTCTTGAAAATTTAATTTTGCAAGAGGCTATTCCCCTTCTCATTTACAAGTGTGTAAAATATTAGGCCTAAACCAATGTGGTCAAGATAAATTATTCAGATGGGCATGAAAAAAAAGGTAAAATAAATTAAATTTCTTTTTAACCACACCTTTTTGATATAATTAATTTTCAAGTTAGTTGTATGCAGGCCTAGGAATTTGTATTGTTTCTTGTAAGTTATGGATTGTATGACTGCTTGTAGTTTTTGCTGATGCACGAACCACGGGCAGCAGTTAAGTGGCCTAACAAGTGGTCCTGAGAGTAGGGATACCAATTGCTATGGAAGAGGAATAGACATCTTGGACATATTCTGAGTCATGTGTCGTTGTGCTCAGGTGGCTGGGACAATACAAAATTCAACGTTGGTCCCATTACCCATTACAGTGAAGCACATTTTTACCTCTTCCATCTGAAACAAAATGACTGATGCATACCGGTACTGCCATGTGCAGTAGAAAATTGAAGGTTGATATGGTTATGTTTGTATTTCTCCCACAGAATACCCAAAGCTCCCCATTTGAAAGTAACTTGGAGTATGCCAGCAAAGAACTCAAAGTTTTTCTCTTTGATATTCATGATCAATTTTATATAATATTTGTGGAAAACTATGTTCATACAGCAACATTAAGAGAGAGTTTTAAATTTGTCTTCTCTACGCCAGACTACTACTATGGTAAGAGCTGTAGAACTAAACTGACAAACTTACTCACTGGCATACCCACTTCCAGATGAGTGAGAAACTTGAAATTTAGTAGTGATAGCAATTAGCCTGTATCTTAATGAAAAATTCCAAAATATACATTTTTATCCACTCCAACAAAAACAAAATCACTGAGGCATACTGCCATGTGCGCTAGAAGATTGAAGGTTGATAAGGTTATGTTTGTATTTCTCTCACAGAATACCCAAAGCTCCTCATTCAAAACCGTAGGCATGGTGTCAAAGAATGCAACGTTGTGGTCGTGTTCCCAGTGGCAAAGTTTATTTTCCAGATTATAGGTTTCCAAACGGAACCGAGTGAGCTGGCCGTGCGGTTAGGGTCGCGTAGCTGTGTACTTGCATTCGGGAGATTGTGGGTTTGAATCCCACTGTACCGGGCAAGCTGGCCGTGCGGTTAGATGCGCGCGGCTGTGAGCTTGCCTCCGGAAGATAGTGGATTTGAATCCCACTGTCGGCAGATCTGAAGATAGTTTTCCGTGGTTTCCTATTTTCACACAAGGCAATTGCTGGGGCTGTACCTTAATAAAGGGCACGGACGCATTGGCGAATTACAAGTTCCTAGCTCATCTGGAAGGGTGTAAACCGAAAATTGAGTCCGATAATTTTATTGGGTGGAGGGGGGGCTAAATATCAAAAGTTTCAGCTTTCTGGATTTTATTCCTAAGATTGCAGCCTAATAGCTATCAGATTACCGAATTTCAAGTTCCTAGCTCATCTGGAAGCTTCTAACACGAAATTTCACTGCGCTATTGTGAATGGGGGGCTAAATAAGAAATATTTGAACGCTTTGGAATTTGTCCTGGGGTTACAGCCTAATAGCTATAATATTGCCAAATTTTAACTTCGTAGCTCATCTGGAAGACTGAGTTTTCAGCAATTTAAAGGTGAGCTGTAGAACTAAACTGACAAACTCACTCACTCACTCACTCACTCACTGGCATACCCAGTGGAGTGAGAAAGTGAATATTTGATAGTGATAGCAATTAGCTTGTAAGCTAAGAAAAAATTCCAAAAATGTACATTTTTAGCCCTTCCACCTGAAACAAAATGACTGATGCAAACTGCCATGTGCAGTAGAAAATTGAAGGTTGATATGGTTATGTTTGTATTTCTCCCACAGAATTCCCAAAGCTCCCCATTTGAAAGTAACTTGCAGTATGCCAGCGAAGAACTCAAAGTTTTCCCCTTTGATACCTATTCACGATCAATTTTATATAATATTTGTGGACATGTAAGTTCATACAGAAACATTAAAAGATAGTTTTAAATTTTTTCTTCTCTAGGCCAGATTACTACTATTGCAGTAAGCATTGTCTTGAAAATTTAATTTTGCAATAGGCTATTCCCCTTCTCATTTACAAGTGTGTGAAATATTAGGCCTAAACCAATTTGGTCAAAATGAATTATTCAGATGGGCATGAAAAAAAGGTGAAGTAAATTTAGTTTCTTTTTAACCACACCTTTTTGATATAATTCATTATCTAGTTGTATGCAGGCCTAGGAATTTGGAATGTTTCTTGTAAGTTATGGATTGTATGACTGCTTGTAGTTTTTGCTGATGCACGAACCACGGGCAGCAGTTAAGTGGCCTACCAAGTGGTTCTGGGAGTAGGGATACCAATTGCTATGGAAGAGGAATAGACATCTTGGACATATTCTGAGTCATGTGCTCGTTGTGCTCAGGTGGCTGGGACAATACAATTCAACGTTGGTCCCATTACCCATTACAGTGAAGCACATTTTTACCTCTTCCACCTGAAACAAAATGACTAATGCAAACTGCCATGTGCAGTAGAAAATTGAAGGTTGATGTGGTTATGTTTGTATTTCTCCCACAGAATACCCAAAGCTCCCCATTTGAAAGTAACTTGCAGTATGCCAACGAAGAACTCAAAGTTTTTCCCTTCGATACCTATTCATGATCAATTTTATATAATATTTGTGGACATCTAAGTTCATACAGCAACATTAAAAGATAGTTTTAAATTAGGATATATTTTTAAAGTTTTATGTGTTAAAAATGGGTAAGATATGTTCAACAGAAATCTGTACTACCCTAACTTGGTTGAAATCCTTTTATTTACATCATCAAGTAACTTCCAGTATGGCAGCAAAGAACTAAAAGATTTTCTCCTTGATATTCATGATCAATTTTATATATTTGTGGTCAACTATGTTTATACAGCAATATTAGAAGATAGTTTTAAAGATGTCTCCTCTGAGCCAGATTACTACTATTGCAGTAAGCATTGTCTTGAAAATTTAATTTTGCAAGAGACTATTCCCCTTCTCATTTACAAGTGTGTGAAATATTAGGCCTAAACCAATTTGGTCAAAATAAATTATTCAGATGGGCATGAAAAAAAGGTAAAATAAATTTAATTTCTTTTTAACCACACCTTTTTGATATAATTCATTTTCAGGTTAGTTGTATGCAGGCCTAGGAATTTGGAATGTTTCTTGTAAGTTATGGATTGTATGACTGCTTGTAGTTTTTGCTGATGCACGAACCATGGGCAGCAGTTAAGTGGCCTAGCAAGTGGTCCTGAGAGTAGGGATACCAATTGCTATGGAAGAGGAATAGACATCTCGGACATATTCTGAGTCATGTCCTCGTTGTGCTCAGGTGGCTGGGACAATACAATTCAACATTGGTCCTGTTACCCATTAGAGTGAAGCATTTTTCACTCAGTGGGACAATGTGTAATACTTAACAGAATTTTACCTAGGATCATTCAGGATATGAAGAGAGGATGTGTAACATACAGGTAGGCTATTCTGTGCAATAGTAGGAACAGCAAGTGGGAATGGCAAGCGGGCATTCAGATCAAGGAAATAAAGACTTAAGTTATGAATGAACTCTATGTATGGCCTGGCTTCGGTTATGAGGTGATGTAAGATTAATGGATGAAAATGTTTCCTAGGAAAATGATAGACTCTGTCATGAAGGCTAAGAGAATTAGGGTGAAGACTGAGTTTTCAGCATTTGAAAGGTAAGAGCTGTAGAAGTAAACTGACAAACTCACTCACTCACTGGCATACCCAGTGAGTGAGAAAGTGAATATTTGATACTGATAGCAATTAGCTTGTAAGCTAAGAAAAAATTCCAAAAATGTACATTTTTAGCCCTTCCACCTGAAACAAAATGACTGATGCAAACTGCCATGTGCAGTAGAAAATTGAAGGTTGATATGGTTATGTTTGTATTTCTCCCACAGAATACACAAAGCTCCCCATTTGAAAGTAACTTGCAGTATGCCAGCGAAGAACTCAAAAGTTTTTCCCTTTGATACCTATTCATGATCAATTTTATATAATATTTGTGGACATCTAAGTTCATACAGCAACATTAAAAGATAGTTTTAAATTTTTTCTTCTCTAGGCCAGATTACTACTATTGCAGTAAGCATTGTCTTGAAAATTTAATTTTGCAAGAGGCTATTCCCCTTCTCATTTACAAGTGTGTAAAGTATTAGGCCTATACCAATGTGGTCAAGATAAATTATTCAGATGGGCATGAAAAAAAAAGGTAAAATAAATTAAATTTCTTTTTAACCACACCTTTTTGATATAATTAATTTTCAAGTTAGTTGTATGCAGGCCTAGGAATTTGGAATGTTTCTTGTAAGTTATGGATTGTATGACTGCTTGTAGTTTTTGCTGATGCACGAACCACGGGCAGCAGTTAAGTGGCCTAGCATGTGGTCCTGAGAGTAGGGATACCAATTGCTATGGAAGAGGAATAGACATCTTGGACATATTCTGAGTCATGTGTCGTTGTGCTCAGGTGGCTGGGACAATACAAAATTCAACGTTGGTCCCATTACCCATTACAGTGAAGCACATTTTTACCTCTTCCATCTGAAACAAAATGACTGATGCATACCGGTACTGCCATGTGCAGTAGAAAATTGAAGGTTGATATGGTTATGTTTGTATTTCTCCCACAGAATACCCAAAGCTCCCCATTTGAAAGTAACTTGGAGTATGCCAGCAAAGAACTCAAAGTTTTTCTCTTTGATATTCATGATCAATTTTATATAATATTTTTGGAAAACTATGTTCATACAGCAACATTAAGAGAGAGTTTTAAATTTGTCTTCTCTACGCCAGACTACTACTATGGTAAGAGCTGTAGAACTAAACTGACAAACTTACTCACTGGCATACCCACTTCCAGATGAGTGAGAAACTTGAAATTTAGTAGTGATAGCAATTAGCCTGTATCTTAATGAAAAATTCCAAAATATACATTTTTATCCACTCCAACAAAAACAAAATGACTGAGGCATACTGCCATGTGCGCTAGAAGATTGAAGGTTGATAAGGTTATGTTTGTATTTCTCTCACAGAATACCCAAAGCTCCTCATTCAAAACCGTAGGCATGGTGTCAAAGAATGCAACGTTGTGGTCGTGTTCCCAGTGGCAAAGTTTATTTTCCAGATTATAGGTTTCCAAACGGAACCGAGTGAGCTGGCCGTGCGGTTAGGGTCGCGTAGCTGTGTACTTGCATTCGGGAGATTGTGGGTTTGAATCCCACTGTACCGGGCAAGCTGGCCGTGCGGTTAGATGCGCGCGGCTGTGAGCTTGCCTCCGGAAGATAGTGGATTTGAATCCCACTGTCGGCAGATCTGAAGATAGTTTTCCGTGGTTTCCTATTTTCACACAAGGCAATTGCTGGGGCTGTACCTTAATAAAGGGCACGGACGCATTGGCGAATTACAAGTTCCTAGCTCATCTGGAAGGGTGTAAACCGAAAATTGAGTCCGATAATTTTATTGGGTGGAGGGGGGGCTAAATATCAAAAGTTTCAGCTTTCTGGATTTTTTTCCTAAGATTGCAGCCTAATAGCTATCAGATTACCGAATTTCAAGTTCCTAGCTCATCTGGAAGCTTCTAACACGAAATTTCACTGCGCTATTGTGAATGGGGGGAACGCTTTGGAATTTGTCCTGGGGTTACAGCCTAATAGCTATAATATTGCCAAATTTTAACTTCGTAGCTCATCTGGAAATCCTAAAATTTCTCCATGGCTTACACCCCAATATCTATCAGACTGCCGAATTTCAGCTTTCTAATTCATATGGAAGGGTGTAACACGAAATTTATGGCCGATATTTTGATTCGGAATTCGGGGGGGGGGGCTAAATATAAAAAAATTGAACATTTGGAATTTTTCCTTCGGTTGTAGCTCCATAGCTATCAGATTACTGAACTTCATGTTCCCAGTTCATCTGGAAGGGTCTAACACGAAATTTGAGTCCGATACTTTGATTGGGCGGAAGGGGGGCAAAAAATTAAAAAATCAACTTTTTGGAAATTTCCGTGGGTTGCAGCCTAATATCCATCAGATTGCCGAATTTCAAGTTCCTAGCTGACTTGGAAGTGGGCAAACATTAATGTCAGTCAGTGAGTCAGTCAATTAGCCTTGTGGCTTTATATAATAGAGAAAGAGATAGCATAGATCCAGGCAATGTGCAGGCTACACAGTGCAGACTTCCATTTGGAAATTCATTGCGGCCAAACGGTAAGTCGTATCGAGGTAAGGATTTCACCATCAGACGTCCCATTTTGTCGCCTACAGTACTGTCTGGGGCATTTTCTCTTATCTCGCCTCTTTATACCATAGAAAGGGGTGAACGTTTCGATCCATATCAAATTTTTTCCGCAAAGCACCAGTTGAAAAATAATTTTGCCAACATAGCAGACAGCTACAGTCTTGAAACTTTAGAGGCAGGTTGACGATGAAACGGCCTAAAATTTTGATTATTTGAGTTTTTGCCGTATCTCAGCGGACTTCACCATAGATTGCTTAAGAATCATATGTTAGGCTGAAATTCAATAGTGTTTCCACATATACCCTCCGTTCCCCCATACTTGCAAGGCAGCTAGAATAACGAAAGTCGGTCTACGTATGGCCAATGGCGTTGCCAAGGAGCGTGCTGAATTTCGTTCATCTATCTATCTTACGAGTGTGTGAATCAGTAAAATAATTTTATGGAAATTTAGCAAAAATGACCAAAACCGGGAAATTGAAGCTCAATCTAAGGTAGAAGGAATCGAGATACGACAAAAAGTCATAGGACCAAAGTTGTAGATCTCTCCGTTTATTGATAACAATTACCGTTTAGCCACAAGAGAGCTCTAAACGAAAGCTTGCACCGTCATTAAATTTGGCTTAGCATTTCGAATTGTTTAGTGGATAAAATATTAAATATTTTAACTTATTGCAATTTCTACGTCGGTTACAGGCTAGGAGCTAGAACTTTTGCCAAATTTTAATTTTGTAGGGCACTGCATCACGGTGTCCGCCATTTTGTTTGGGGGAGGGGGCTAAAGTTAAAAATTTAAATTTTTTGGAAATTTTCCGTAGGTTACACGCTAATAGCTATCAGACTGCCGAATTTCAAGTTCCTAGCTCATCTGTCTGGAAGCTTCTAACACGAAATTTCAGTGCGCCATTGTGAATGGGGGGCTAAATAAGAAAAATTTGAGCGCTTTGGAATTTGTCCTAGGGGTACAGCCTAATAGCTATAATATTGCCAAATTTTAACTTCGTAGGTCATCTGGAATGTTCTAACCCGAGCGCTGGAATGTTCTAACCCGAAATTAAAGTCCGAAATTTGATTGGATGGTGGGGGGCAAATATGAAAAATTGGACGGTTTTAGAATATTTCCATGGCTTACACCCCAATATCTATCAGACTGCCGAATTTCAACTTTCTAATTCATATGGAAAGGTGTAACACGAAATTTGTGGCCGATATTTTGAATTGGGAGTTTGGGGGGGCCAAATATGAAAAATCTGAACATTTGGATTTTTTCCTTCAGTTGTATCTCCATAGCTATCAGATTACTGAACTTCATGTTCCCAGTTCATCTGGAGGAGTCTAACACGAAATCTGAGTCCGAAAACTTGATTGAGCAGAAGGGGGGCAAAAAGTTAAAAATTCAACTTTTTTGAATTTTTCCGTGGGTTGCAGCCTAATATCCATCAGATTGCCGAATTTCAAGTTCCTAGCTCGTCTGCAAGTGTGTAACACGAAATTTAATCACGATATTTTAATTGGGCGGAAGGGGGGCTAAATATGAAAAATTTCAACTTTTTTGAATTTTTCCGCGGGTTGCAGACTAATATCCATCAGATTGCCGAATTTCAAGTTCCTAGCTGACATGGAAGTGGGCAAACATTAATGTCAGTCAGTGAGTCAGTGAGTGAGTCAGTCAATTAGCCTTGTGGCTTTATATATATAAGATAAGATAGAGCCAGGCAATGTGCACGCTGAATAGTGCAGGCTTTCGTTTGGAAATTTATTGCGAGCAAACGGTGCATCGTATCGCGGTACGGTTTGCGGCGTTAGGCGACCCTTTTAGTGGTCTATATTACTATCTTTGGCGCCTTCTCCTGCCCCGCATATTTATGCCATAGAAAGAGGTGAACGTTTCGATCCATGTCAAATTTCGCCCACTTTTCACAAATTGAAAAATAATTTTGCCAACTTGGCAGACAGCTACAGTCTTGAAACTTTGCAGGCAGGTTGACGATGAAACGACCTATAATTTTGGTTATTTGAGGTTTTGCCGTATCTCAACGGGTTTCGCCATAAATTGCTTAAGAATCATCAATTAGGCCGAAATTTCAATAGTGTTCCCACATGTACCCTCCGTTTTCCCATACTTGCAAGGCAGCTAGAATAACGAAAGTCGGTCTACATATGGCCAATGACGTTGCCAAGGAGTGTCCTGAATTTCGTTCATCTATCCATGTTATGAGTGTGTGAATCAGTAAAATCATTTATGGAAATTTAACAAAAATGACC